>NC_041006.1:8991042-9109546 GCF_004193775.1 Glycine soja | reverse complement strand
TCCTTAGCTGATGCTCTAAGTGAAGTATGAACAACAAGACTAATAATCTTGTGTTTTGGAACCCACATCATCTTCCTTCCGCTGCTGCTACTTTGAGTTCCATGATGTGGATGGCCATGTAGATGATAGCAAAAGGGCTTTATGTGACCATACTTGCCACAGTAGTGACACCTCCACTTCTTTCTTTTGCTCTTTTTCTGCTGCGTTCCATGATGTCGAGACCGATGTTGTGACATCGTGGCTCCAGTGCTGTTTTTGGCAGGAACAAATTCTGTCATGGTTGTTCTGCCAGCAGATTTATGATTAAATCCAAGTCCTCTCTGGTTTCCAACATTCTTCCCAAGCTGTAGCACCTCATCAAGCATATCTGAGCCTTTGTTCAGCATCTTTATTGATTTTGTCATGTTTTCCAGTTTAGAGTTCAGAAAACCAATTTCTCCTTTAAGCTCAGAGATCTCCTCTTCATGTGCCTCCTTCTCAGCCTCCAGATTTGCAATGATCTTCTTCAGTTGTGCTTCTTGCTGAAGAATCTTCTCACTTTTGATGCATAGTTCTCTATAGGATATAGCAAGCTCATCAAAAGTGATTTCAACATCAATATCACTTGAATCTTCATCAGATTCAAATATCCCAGTGAGTGCATTCGCATCTCTGTCAGAATCACTTTCTTGTTCACTCTCTGTATCATCAGACCAACATACAGAAAGTCCTTTTCTCTGCTTCTTGAGATGGGTGGGACATTCAGCTTTGATGTGTCCATAGCCTTCACACCCATGGCATTGAATTCCTTTGCTGTGACTGGGCTTTTCATCTGACTTCTTCTGGTATTCACTACCTTTCCTGATGTCGAAAGGGATGTTCCGGACATGTGGTTTCTGCCTCCTGTCCATTCTTTTCAGCACTTTGTTGAACTGTTTTCCAAGGAGCACAACTGCGTTAGTCAGACCTTCATCAGTATCCAGGTCATACTCATCTTCTTCTCCTTCATCATTGGACACGAACGCCAGGTTCTTGCTCTTCTTTTCAGTCCTATCCGAGAGTCCTAGCTCGAAGGTTTGAAGGGAACCAATGAGTTCATCTACTCTCATGTTGCAAATGTCTTGGGCCTCCTCTATTGCAGTGACTTTCATGTCAAATCTCTTAGGCAAAGATCTGAGGATCTTTCTCACCAGCTTTTCATCTGTCATCCTTTCTCCCAAGGCAGTGCAAGCATTGGCAATTTCAAGAATGTTCATGTGGAAGTCATGAATGCATTCTTCCTCCTTCATCTTCAGATTTTCGAATTTTGTAGCCAATAGTTGCAATCTGGACATCTTCACTTTGGAGGTTCCTTCATGAGTGGTTTTCAGAATCTCCCATGCATCCTTGGCAACTGTGCATGTGTTGATCAATCTGAAGATATTCTTGTCAACTCCATTGAATAGGGCATTCAAGGCTTTGGAGTTTCCAAGTGCCAATTCGTCTTCTTCTTTTGTCCAGTCTTCTTCTGGCTTCAATTCATCAGTGGGCTTTCCTTCTGTGTCCAGCATCTTAGGATGTTCCCAGCCTTTGATGACAGCTTTCCAGGTTCTGCTATCCAGTGATTTGAGGAAGGCCACCATCATTGCTTTCCAGTATTCATAGTTGGTTCCATCCAGAATTGGTGGTCTGTTCACTGGTCCTCCTTCTTTCTCCATGTTCATCAGAATTTATCTCCCTAGATCTCACTCAGTGATTTCGAGTGCCTGCTCTGATACCAATTGAAATTCTGATACTGAGGACAGATGTCGTACAGGATGTCACGACATCGCGCTTCAGAACATGCAGATTATATATGACAGTATGAACAGATTAAACAAGTAGATAACACAAGAGAATTGTTAACCCAGTTCGGTGCAACGTCACCTACATCTGGGGGCTACCAAGCCAGGGAGGAAATCCACTAAAATAGTATTAGTTCGAAGATCTAACAGCCACTGTATACAACCTTCTCACCTAACCACTACCCGTGCAACTTCTACCTAAGAGCCACTCTTAGATATGAGAACCCCTCTCACTCCCTCTCAATCACTCACCCGTGTTTACAAACAAATCAAAGATACACCAGAGATTGCTCTCTGAACAATAGAGATCAACTCTACACACTCAGGTCCAACACTTGATGTTAGGGTAGCATCAAGGTGGCTCACAAAACACTCAAGTCACAAAACTCACAAAATAACTCTTCAATCTCTGACTTGATGAAAAACCCGTGCAGCCTTCATGTTTATATAGCAGTGTGCGTATCTGGGCTGCAACAACTTGCGCTGGATAAGATCTATCATTCTCCTGAAAAATCTGCACTTAAAGATCTAAAAGATAAATTTTTATCTTTTAGTTTTTATCTTCAATCTCTAATCCCTGAACGAAACTATTCAAGTTTGTAATTCAAACTTTAATTATCTTTTAATTCGTTCCTAAAGATAGAGCGCCTAATCTGTTGCTGACTGCACATTAATCTGTTAAAGATATAACAGATTTATGTGTCCAGTATTTTCGGGCAGGATGTCCTGGACATTGTATCCGACATCGTGGATCCTGCAGCTTCAATTCTTCATTTGACATTTTATCTTGCCTTGTGCATTGTGCAGCCCGATCTGTTTCCTTGAAATAATGTTAGACATCATGTGCAGCAACTCCAGCTTTCCTTCATTTTCTAAGTGCTTATGTTTTAACAAAATTTTAGCCAATCTTTTAAAACTCAGTAAAGCTAAGCACTAACAGAGTTGTTGCTCTACTCTTATACAAAGTTGGACTAGCTCATCTAGGTCCCTATATGGAAGGAGTTCTACCTTGTCCCTCACTTCCATATTAAGCCCACTAAGGAACCTAGCTATGCTTGTTCTTTCCTTCTCCCTAAGTCCAGCTCTTAAAAAGAGTAGTTCCATTTGTTGTCTATATTCTTCAACACTCATACTCCCTTGTCTAAGCCTTTGGAGCTTGTCCATAAACTTCCTTCATAGTAGGAGGGAATGTGCCTCTTCCTAAGGGCACTCTTAAGATCATTCCAATACTCTACTAGAGGATCCCCATGAATCCTCCATTCCCTAAAAAAGGAAGTCCACCAATAGAGGGCATACCCTTGAAAGCTAAGGGTAGCCAATGGAACTTTTCTCTCTTTGCTAATATGATGGCAAACAAAAATTTGTTCAACCTTCATTTCCCAATCTAATTAGGCCTCAACATTATCTTTTCCATGGAAATATAAGAGGCTAATGTTAACCTCTTGAGGCCTTCTATCCTTTTCTCTTCTTTGGGAGTGATGTTTAGTATGTGAACTATGGTGCCCTCTATAATAGTCGTTAAGTTCTTCACTTAAACTCTTGCAAGAGTCATGACTACTATAGGAGGCATGTTTTTCTCTTTTCATTTCTTTCATTATTTTTCTTCTTTCTTCCTCTCTTATTTTCTCTCTTTCATCTTGACTTATTTCTTCCACTCTTTTTTTTCCTTTTTCTTTTCTCTCTTGTTTTTCTTTCTACAATTTAAGGGATCTCAACTCATCTAATATCTTATACAAGGGGTCCTTAGGAGTAGAACCGTCACCGTTAACACTAGATGAAGAATAAAGACCCATGATGGTTCCTCCTAAGTTGTGGTTCTTTCTTGTTGGAGGTTTGAAACAAAAGGTAAAAGAAACTATGGTTGAAACTAGCCAAAATAAACACTAAAAGAGGTGTGAAAGATAAGGTAAAAACTAATTGGTAAAAGACAAGCTATCTAGGCAGTTTGACAAGGGAAGGTAAAGGAAATAAGCTATGAAAGTAAGCAAGAAATGTAAACTAGGCAAATCCTAAGAGTGTTTGGATGACCACATTTAAGGATCCCAACAAAACACTCACAATCCTAAGGGTAAATTGCCTAAAATTATTACACACAAATGGAAGTAGGGTGACCTATTGGAGGCTCCCAACTTACTTCCAATGAAAGGCCTTTTTGTTACAAAATTTGAAAGCAAAGAAAATTTCCAATTACAAAATTACAAAAAAAAAAGTCTTCAATTTTGGTGGCTATTCTCTCTGTGGTGTTTCACTCAAGTTGGAGTGCTTCTTAGTCCAATAGCTCGTAAGGTGGTTGGCCCCTTGCTTCTTGACTCAAATTCTTCAAGGGATAACACCAATCCTCTTTTCCAATTCCCTGTGTGGCAACTCACAAACAAGGAAACAAAGAGACAAGCAATAACCAAAGACCAAAAAAATGAAATGAAAGTTAAACCAATAGAGTTTTAACAAGACAAATTTTCAAGGATTATTCAACAATTAAAGTAATGAAAAGCACATAAAAGCAAGCAAGAACTCAAAGAGAAACTTAGAATGGCTCTAGAGTAGAGTAAAAAAAAAAACTAAAAAAAATGACTCAAGAAACTGTTAGTCGATGAATACGCCTAACTTTTGTGTATAAAACCTATGTAAATTGTATCAAACTCCTCCAATTTATGGTTATTTTGTAGTGTTGTAATTACTTTTTGTTAAAGATAGGTAATAAATACTTAGTACTCCTATTTTGTGTATTTAATAATTATTTCCTCTCACTTTCAGGTTAATTAGGCAAGTTTGTGAAGTGCTGATTTTCATCCGCTCACTAAGCCATTTTGCCTGCTCAGCGAGCCATCCGCTGAGCACGAGGAAGAATCTAGAAGAAGGATGAGTTGTGCATGTTCATTAAGAAGGGTGTCATCCCGCTAAGTGCACCGCTTAAGTCCATCTGCTGAGAGAGAAAATGCACGCTAAGCCGAAATTCACTAATGCGCGCTAACGGTCCAGATTCGCGCTAAGCGCACAAGCACCAACAAGGCCACCTTAAGCCTGAAATCAGAAATGGAGAGGTAGTTTGGGAAATTCTCGAAGCTCTTGCGTGTTTAGAGATTTCTAGAGAGAGAAAGGTCCAAGTTCCAGAGAGTTTTGAGAACTTTTGTTGTGCGAAGATTGGCAGAGAACTGAGCATGAAGAGGAAGTCATCCTGAGAGCATGAGATGAGTCTGTGAGTGATTGTGAGATTCTAGAGGTGGAGGAGACATCCCCACTACTTGTATTTCTTCAATCCTTCATTTTTCTCTTCTCTTTGTTGTAATGGAAGCTTCCCAGATATGGAAAACTAAATCCTCTGTTGGTTCTTCCTTGTAGGTACTTGATGTAAATACATGTATATCTATTTAATGATGTTTTATGTATTCTTTGTGCTATCAGTATGTCATTTCAGTGTGCTTTTGCCTTGATCACATAGATGCATGCTTTGTTAGGATCATTCAACAGTGGAAATTGGTCTGATTCTGAGAACGTGATAGGACGAGGCTAGTTTATCGTATTATCACGAAGGATCGGGGTACGGTAAACTAGTTGTTGTATGTTTGTCTTAATGCAGTTCTAGTCGTGTTTAGTCCAACAAGAGGAATCTGAGGATGATGCTTGATCAGGATTAGGCTAGACTATCATGAGGAATCGGGGTTTAGCATTTCAGGAGACAACATAGAACACATGAGCATTTTTAAGTAGAGAATATCTTTATAACATCAACCACCTAATAGGAAGACCAACGTGTTGTCTACTTGTCTTTACACATCATTACTCACGTGCTTTTCCTTTTAATAGTTAGTTTACATACCTGTTCATAGTCCACACATATCTTTTAATATTAGACACCTATTCACTGAATATAGCTTTACCAAGTAACACAAGTTTCCCGAGAGTTCAATACTCGGTTCTTACCATTTTATACTACTTGCACGATCTGGTGCACTTGCTTGGTTCGAACAAGTTTTTGGCGCCGTTGCTGGGGAACTTCTTTATATTTGGAAAGTTAGTTCAGTCCTAGGTGTCTATTCTTTATTCTTTGATTAACTGTGAATATTTACTTTTGATTCATATTTGTTTTCCTCTTGAACTGGATAACCGTTGTTTCTGTTAGTGTTTTATATGTATAGATCTCCCACAGGCAATTTAGTTCCTCTGGACTTGGAGATTGAAGCTACGTTAAGAAGGAACGGAGCCGAGAGGAGAAGAAAATTATTGCAAGACAGGACAGTAGTGTCCATTCTGTAGAAGCAAAACTTCATGATGAATCAAGAGTGATTCAAAGATGTTTTGATGATAACAAAGATGATAACAAAAGATGATGACAAAGGTGATGACAAAAAGCTCAAAGGTCAATCAAAGAAAGAGATCAAGATTTCAAGAATAAAGATTCAAGAGATCAAGATTCAAGACTCAAGATTCAAGAATCAAGAGAAGGCTTAATCAAGATAAGTATGAAAAGGTTTTCTCAAAAATTAAGTAGCACATGGATTTTTCTCAAAACATGTTTACCAAAGAGTTTTTACTCTCTGGTAATCGATTACCAGATTGTTGTAATCGATTACCAATAGCAAAATGGATTTGAAAAAGTTTTCAAATGAATTTACAATGTTCCAATTGATTTCAAAAAGTTGTAATCGATTACAATGTTTTGGTAATCGATTACTAGTGCCTTTGAACGTTGAAATTCAAATTCAAATGTGAAGAGTCACATCCTTTCACATAAAAGCTTTGTGTAATCGATTACACTAATTTGGTAATCAATTACCAGTGATTGTTTCTGAATAAAATCAAAAGATGTAACTCTTCAAATAGTTTTTGACTTTTTCAAATTGGTTTTTAAGTTTTTCTAAAAGTCATAACTCTTCTAATGGTTGTCTTGACCAGACATGAAGAGTCTATAAAAGCAAGGCTTTGTTTTGCATTTCAATCATCTTGAACATTTCATACAATCCTTTACAAGCCTTGAATCTCTTTGAACTTCTTCTTCTTCTTTGTACCAAAAGCTTTCCAAAGTTTTCTGGTTTTCTAAACCATGAAAACTTGTGCTATTCATCTTTTCATTCTCTTCTCCCTCTGCCAAAAAGAATTCGCCAAGGACTAACCGCTTGAATTCTTTTTGTGTCTCTCTTCTCCCTTTTCCAAAAGAACAAAGGACTAACCGCCTGAATTCTTTTGTGTCTCCCTTCTCCCCTGTCAAAGAATTCAAAACGACACAGTCTGAGAATTCTTTTGATTCTTCCCTTTCCCTTATACAAAAGTTTTCAAAGGACTAACCACCTGAGAATTCATTTGTATCCCCATTCACAAAGTATCAAAGGTTTAACCGCCTAAGATCTTTGTCTTAACACATTGGAGGGTACATCCTTTGTGGTACAAGTAGAGGGTACATCTACTTGGGTTGTTGACTGAGAACAAGAGAGGGTACATCTCTTATGGGGATCAGTTCTAGTGGAGGGTACATCCACTAGGTTCAAAGAGAACAAGGGAGGGTACATCCCTTGTGGATCTTTGCTTGTAAAAGGATTTTTACAAGGTTGAAAAGAAATCTTAAAGGGCCGCAGGTCGCTTGGGGACTGGATGTAGGCATGGGTTGTTGCCAAACCAGTATAAAAACACTAGTGTGTTTGTCTCCTTCTTCCCTACTCTTTTACTTTCCGCTGTGCATTTTAATTTCCACTTTTACTTTTGGTTAAGTTTCTCTTCTACTCCTTATTCACTTAACAACATAGTAAAAGCCTTAGAAGAATAAATTTTTAATTAGTAAAGGTTTAGGAATAATTAATTCAACCCCCCCTTCTTAATTATTCTGAGGCCACTCGATCCAACAAAGATGTACTGGTCAGAGTAAAATATTTTATCTTCCCAACAAACTTTGTGGTAATGGATATCTGTGAAGATAATGACATTCCTGTAATATTGGGAAGGCCATTCATGTTAACTGCGAGCTACATAGTTGATATGGGGAGAAAGAAGCTGGAGCTGGGCTTTGAAGATCAGAAAATTATTTTGATTTATTTGTCGAAGACAAGCCTGCTCTAGAACAAAATGTTTGCTTACAGGTAATGGAAATGGGTAAGGAGGTTCTGGAAGTAAGAACCAAAACGTGATTTCACCCATTGAGGTAAAAGCATCAAGCTAATGACATTAAAGAAGCGCTTCCTGGGAGGCAACCCAGTTCTAATTTCTGCTTTTCTTTTCTTTTATGTATGTGTATGGCATAATGTGGAACTTGCTTCATAATCATTACATTAGGGTATATCATCTTATTTTGAAGGATAGATATAAGGGTATCAATTTCTTGAGGAAGAGACTGAAAAATAACTTTTAGAATTTTTTTTCTTTTCTGAAAAACAGTCTTTTCGCTAAGCGCAAGCCTCGCGCTAAGCGCATTTTTTGTCATGCGCTAAGCGGAGAGTCTCTAGCGCTTAGTGCTGAACCCTTGCATCACAGGTTGATTTGGTCCGCTAAGCTGGCCAAGGCTGAGCTAAGCCCATTTCAATTCGATCTGAATTCGGCTAAGCGATGGCCTGCTCGCTAAGCGCAACACGTTGCTGCTAAGCCTAATTCTTTGCGGCCTAAACTGGGGTTCATTGAGCTACGCGCTACTCATGCCAGCTAAGCCCAATTCCTTGCGGCCATAGAAGCGCTTAGCGATCCATCATTTGCTAAGCTCTTATCCCTCTATATTCAAGATGCATTATTTTAGCTAAGCCGGCCCAGAGCCCGGCTCAGCGAGAGTTGCAGGTTATATGACCTACAAAATTCGCTAAGCGCCCCTTCTGTGAGCTAAGCCCAGCTTTATAAAAAAAATAAATCAGATTTTGAATTTCAAACTTGGGCTAAGCGCACAATTCCACTAAGCGAACTATGAGAAACCAAACGTCTTTTTGGCTCGCTTAGCACTGTGGTTCGCTAAGCGAGATGATCGAAAATTGCTTAAGTGAGTGTAACATCAGTTACACTCACATTTGCCTAAAATTCTTAGAGCATATCCTGCATTTTCTCTCTCGCCCAAATCTGTGCAACCTGCATTCTTGCTTTCTTTTTGCATCTTCTAAGCATCATTAGCAATCAATAATCCAAGTTCCTCATTCCTTTTTCTTTCTCTTTTATTTTGTTGAACCTTAGGTTAGAAAACCATAGATTTAGCTTTTAATTTTTATTATTTTAATGATATTAGATTAGTTAAAAATTAGGATTTTGTGAATGATTATGTTGTGTAGATAGTTTTGACTGGTTTGTATGTTTGATATGCCTTTTAAAGGCTCAAAAATGGAAGAAAATGAACTGCATTTTCTATGTTCTTTCTGGAAAATGCGATGAACTCGCTAAGCGAGCATGTTGCGCTATGCGAGTTCATCAATATTGCTTGAATATATGCGTTTTCGGACAAACTCGCTAAGCGTGCTTAATGCGCTAAGCGAGTTCATCTTTTGGGGAAGAACATTCATCTTCCTGAGGAGATACCTGTGCCTAAGCGAGGCTGATTCGCTAAGCCTAGGTAACTTAGTCAACTTTTTTTGTTGAAAGTCGCGCGCTAAGCCGAGCCTATATGGGCTAAGCTCATTTCTTTGCGGCAGCCATTTGGCTAAGCGAGCCTGGCTCGCTAAGCCCACGTATTTAGTGAAATTTTCTGAAATTCATGGGCCGCTAAGCGCAACCCTTCTGAGCTTAGCGCATATCTGTTGCGGCTATCATTAGGCTTAGTGGGCAGTTGCTCGCTAAGTCGATTATGCAGAAGCAGAATTTTCTGCAATATCCGCTAAGCATCCCTCCATGTCGCTAAGCAGTAGTGTTTATTTTGTGAAGGCGAGCTAAGTAGACCATGTCCTGCTAAGCCGCCAGTGTTTTTCTCAGTCTTATTTTTCTGTTTTTCAATTTGAATAACTTGTGGTCTAACTAACTTTTTGGGTTCCTTTGTGTTGCAGATGGCCTCTAGGAAATGTAAGAGCATGGGGGCAAGGCCAACTGCTCAGTATGATACTAGACGGTTCCATTCGCTTGATGCTTGGAACCGTTATACAGATAATGTCTTGGGGAGGAGTATTTTGCCAGAGAGGAAGGTTGATATATACCACACAGAGTTCGATGACTTCAAGACAGAGTTGGAGAGGCGTAATCTTCACAAACGCCTCACCAACTTGGCTGATGGGACTATTTATCTTGCTTTGGCGAAGGAATTTTATGCTAACCTCTACAACTCTAAAGACCCTTCACCAAAGCAAGCCAGAGTTAGAGGCCACTTGGTGAAAATAGACATTGACAGCCTCAACACATTTCTAGAGACTCTTGTAGTCCTAGAGGAGGGGGAGACATTACCTACCTACTCCAGGTATTGCAGGTTGCCCTTAGACTACAGAGAGATTGAGGCTGCTCTTTGCATACCAGGTATTGCAGGTTGCCCATACCAGGTTGATCTTTGTCCTGGTCTCTCGCATGGATATGAACATCGGTGCTCTCATATCAGGCTAGATGACCTCCATTGCCCAGTCTAACTCTTCCAGACTTGGGTTTCCTGCTTTGATCACCGCCTTATGCCGAGCCTGAGGGGTTGTCTCTGACTACCTCACATTTGAGCGCTTGAGCCTGGCCATTAACTTGGCCTACATCAGGAAGAACTATTGAAACATTGATGATCTAACAGTTGCTTTCCGGGGGGCTAGGAGGGCGAGGGCGAGGCCAGCTGATATTCCATCTTCTTCTGCAGCTCCAGCACCTACTCCAACATCTACTTCTGCAGCTCCTTCAGTTCCAGCTCATGTTGACTCGCAGCGCTTTGAAGCTATGCCTCAAAGTATCCATTAGGGTCAGATTATATTGCTGTAGAGTCTACAGGTGGTAGCTCCTCCAGGATTCATCCTATCAGTGAAGCAGTTTTTAGAGAGGGTAGCCTGGCCTGGGACCCAACCTTCTCTTGATAGGGAAGGTGAAGGTCCCACAGCCCAGGTACCCTAACAGGTATAGGATGCTTCCTCCGAGACCACCTTCATCCTGAAGCAGGGGAAAAATAGGCGAGACCAGAGACTGCTGCCATTCCTGAGAGATCACTAGAGGGCACATCAAAGCTTCCTACTCCAGTAGTAGACCTCTCCTCACCATAGCCTGCAGCTGACCCTTCCACTCCTGTACTTGACATTCCAGAGGATCAGACCACACCAGTCTTGGCACTGAACACCTCTCCTCCAGCTACTCCAGTACTTCACTTGACAGATGAGGAGGATGCTCAGACTTAGGATACACAGGATCTATCTCAGGACTTTTACATTCCTGATTATTTTGCTTTTTGGATAATAATTATAACTATATTGGTTTCAGCACATTGTTTTGAGTAATTTTGGTTTCCGTTTATAATTATATACTTATACTTTTTGTGAATAGTTGGTATGCTTGTTTTGAAGCATATGGAACAGTTTAACTTGACTTTGATGATTATGCAGTGAAACATTTTTACCTTTTTGTGAAAATTGGTGTTATGAATTGATTTTGGATTGAATGCATGATTATGATGGAGTTTGTGTTTCTTTTCATAAGTTTGAGTGAGTATGTATGTTAGACAAAGAAAGAACAAGAATGTGAACATGCAATTAGAATTGTTAGTCAATAGACAGGTTGATTGAGAAAGAAAAGCTTGAACTATAATAGGTGAGAGTGCGATCTTAAACTGTGATTGAACAACTAGCTTTGAGTAATAGTCTTTGCATCAATCTCTGAATTTTAGAATGAAATTTATGAATGAGGACATGATGAAGGCCATGATTGTATATACAAGCCAATTGACCAAAAAGCTTACCTTGAATTATAATTGTATCCTTTGCACCCTTTGTGAACTGAATGATATTTTCAAAATTGAACCTTGAACTTAAATGACTATCTCCAAATACCTTGCTTAGATTCTAGGAGAGCAGATGGTTCAAGACAATTTTCCCCAAATTTGGGGGAATTAACCGGGATGTAAAGTAAAAGGTAAAGCACATCAGCACACATAACAAATAAGTTGTGTTAAAAAAAAAGAGCAATCAAAGAAAATGTGTGTTGTTGTAATAAGGTCAAATGAAAATTAAAATGAAAGGCTAGTGAGTAAGCTAATTGTATTGAAAAGAATATTTGAATAAGTCTAGGATTTGTGCTCTCTTAGAATCTAAGTCTTTGAATCCTAGAAAAACCAATGATTTTTTTTTTGTAGCCAACCTCACTACAAGCCTGTGAAAGTCCTTCTAATTCTGTTTATGCATTTCTGAGTTTATGGCTTGAGATGAAGTTCAAAGATTGGACCTCTTGCTAGTTGTTATTGATTAATAGCTTAAACACTTGTGCTTGAGTAAAACAGTAGCCGTGAGACTGTGGTTTAAGCTACTTTCCTTGATATCTATCTTATGCCTATCTTTATCTAATTGTACATGTTACATTTTATTCTTCTCTTTGAATAACTACATGCTTTGTGAAAGACAAGTGATGAGGGCATTTTTCTTCATTCTTTTATCATGCAATCAATAGTTTTTGTTGCATACACCTTTGTACATAGTCACTACAAATTATTGTCACTTGGGGACCAGTGAGTTGTTCTTTATTTGCTTGAGGACAAGCAAAACTGTAAATTTGGGGGAGTTGTTAGTCGATGAATACGACTAACTTTTGTGTATAAAACCTGTGTAAATTGCATCAAACTCCTCCAATTTATGGTTATTTTGTAGTGTTGTAATTACTTTTTGTTAAAGATGGGTAATAAATACTTAGTACTCCCATTTTGTGTATATAATAATCATTTCCTCTCAACTTCAAGTTAATTAGGCAAGTTTGTGAAGTGCTGATTTTCATCCGCTCGCTAAGCCATTCTGCCAGCTCTGCGAGCCATCCGCTGAGCACAACACTCCATCTATTGAGCGCGAGGAAGAATCTGGAAGAAGGATGAGTTGTGCATGTTCATTGAGCGAGGTGTCATCCAGCTAAGCACACCGCTTGAGTCCATCCGTTGAGCAAGAAGACCTGCGCTAAGCCAAAATTCACTAATGCGAGCTAAGCGGTCCAAATTCGCGCTAAGCGCACAAGCACCAACAAGGCCACCTATTTAAGCCTAAAATCAGAAATGGAGAGGGAGTTTGGGTAATTCTCGAAGTTTTTGCATGTTTAGAGATTTCAAGAGAGAGAAAGGTCCAAGTTCCAGAGAGTTTTGAGAGCTTTTGTTGTGCGAAGACTGGCAGAGAACTGAGCATGAAGAGGAAGTCATCCTGAGAGCATGAGATGAGTCTATGAGTGATTTTGAGGTTCTAGAGGTGGAGGAGACATCCCCACTACTTGTATTTCTTCAATCCTTCATTTTTCTCTTCTCTTTGTTGTAAAGGAAGCTTCCCAGATATGGAAAGCTAAATTCTCTGTTGGTTCTTCCTTGTAGGTACTTGATGTAAATACTTGTATATCTATTTAATGATGTTTTATGTGTTCTCTGTGCTATCAGTACGTCATTTCAGTGTGATTTTTCCTTGATCACATAGATGCATGCTTTGTCAGGATCATTCAATAGTGGAAATAGGTCTGATTCTTAGAACGTGATAGGACGGGGCTAGTTTATCGTATTATCACGAGGGATCGGGGTACGATAAACTAGTTGTTGTATGTTTGTTTGAATGCGGTTCTGGTCAAGTTTAGTCCAACAAGAGGAATATAAGGATGATGCTTGATCAGGATTAGGCTAGACTATCATGAGGAATCAAGGTTTAGCGTTTCAGGAGACACCATAGAACACATGAGCATTGTTAAGTAGAGAATATCTTTATAACATCAGGCACCTAATAGGAAGACCAACGTGTTGTCTACTTGTCTTTACACATCATTACACACGTGCTTTTCCTTTTAATAGTTAGTTTACATACCTGTTCATAGTCCACACATATCTTTTAATACTAGACACCTATTCACTGAATATAGCTTTACCAAGTAACACAAGTTCCCCGAGAGTTTGATACTCGGTTCTTACCGTTTTATACTACTTGCGCAATTCGATGCACTTGCTGGGTTCGAATAGAAACCTTTAGTTTTGGCACTTGTTTTCACACTAATTTTCAATTTGAATTTCAGAACTAAGATTGGTATAAAATAGGCACCAATTATAGAACAATTTCGAGCCAAAACAACAAGCACACTTCCCTTTCACTTTTTTTTCTTGGACACTAATTTTTCTGCCAACTTGTGTGGTTTTTCTTATTTTTTCCTTTTATCCAAATCGCTTGGTTCCTTTTTTATAATTTTTTCTGAGATGTATAGAAAATTTAGTAAAATTTCAGCTCAAAATTCGTACTGATCAATTCTCGGTAATTTATATAAGTTCGTATGTTCAAGCTGCCAGCACCAGCGATTTCAACCTAGAAATCAAGAATAGTGTTTATGTTCCTTAAGGGTTAGATAGTAACAATTTGTGATTGCTTATGCTCAATTATCTTGAATAACACAATTCAAGAGAGCCTAAGACTTATTTTGATTCACAAATCCAGCCACAACTTAGCACCATAACTCAACTTCATCATAGGCATCATGTAGGAAACTTAGAAAAAAAAAGTTCAACAACAAGATTACTTCTAGGAATTGATTTAGAACATGTTATGAACTTAATAACATGCATGAATTAGACTCAAAATTCAAAAGATAGGCTAAGAATGACAAGGATATATGAACAAATGTATCTCGAATTCAATCAACAAAATAAAAATTCAACACAAACTTAGAACATAATGTGACAATTACTATGACTAAACATGACTCTAAGACAACATGGATTAAGTGATTTACACTTACATTTTTGTGTTTTTTTTTCTAATCAATATTTTGGAAGAAAATTTAGATCTAAAGGTTCAGCACATGAATATTATGACTGAAAAATTATAAAACCTAAAATCAACACAAAAACACGATTCAAGAGTAGATCTATAAAATTTGAACCATAGAAATGCAAGAACAAGTGTGGATCTAAGATTGAATCGGTTTATTTTTTTGAATCTACTCTAAATAGAACCAAACCACAAGACAATGGAGGATATACATGGAGAATAAGATGAATAACAAGGAATTAAAGTGAATTTACCAAACAAAAAGATAGAGGAAGCAAAAGAACATCACCTAGATGAAGATGCTCTTGATACCACATGATGTAGCTCCTTGTGGAGCTTGTAAGCCTGGGATCTTCTTCATCAATGGAGTCCTTTGCTTCTTGAAGATTAATGGCAGTGGAATGGAGAAGGAGAAAGATGATTGGAGACGCCACTTCAAAGAGAAGATGAGTCAAGAAAAAGCTCACCACCATAGGAAGCCATGGATAAGAGCTTGAAGGTAGGAGAAAAAAAATGGAGGGAGAAGGAGAGAGGGAGCACGAAATTTTGTGCCTCAAAAGAGATCTGAACTTTGAATTGTAATTCTCAAGTTATCAAAGTTGAAAAAATGCACACACATGACCTCTATTTATAGCCTAAGTGTCACACAAAATTGGAGGGAAATTTGAATTTCTATTCAAATTTCACTTGAATTTGAAATTGAATTTGTGGAGCCAAATTTTGGAGCCAAAAATTCACTAATTATGTTTAGTGAATTTCAGTTATGATTCAGCCCACTAATCCAAGATCAAGTCCAATATTCCCCACTAAGTGTGCTTAGGTGTCATGAGGCATGTAAAGCATGAAGGACATGCACAAAGTGCGACTATATGATGTGACAATGGGGTGTAGCAAGCAAATGCTCACCTCCCCCTCTAAAATTTAATTGGATTAGGCTTCTCCCAATTCAATTAAATTTATTTCCCAACACACACATCAAATATTCACTTAATGCATGTGAAATTATAAAACTACCCCTAATACAAAAACTAGTCTAAGTGCCCTAAAATACAAGGGCTGAAAAATCTTACATTTCTAGGGTACCCTACCTACATTATGGAGCCCTAAATACAAGGACCAAAAATAATGAAATTCTAATCTAATATGTACAAAGATAAGTGAACTCAACCTTGGCCCATGGGCTCAAAAATCTACCCTGAGGTTCATGAGAACCCTAGGGCCTTCTTCAGTAGCTCTAGCCCAATCCTTTTGGAGCCTCTTGCTCATGGCTCTGGTAACTGGTCCCTTCCTAGGGAGGATTGCATCAAAAGTTTCTCTAGTCTTAAACCAACATAATGGAGTTCTACATCTCCTTGCATATAGAGCTTCATATGGAGCCATTCCAATATTGGAGTGAAAACTATTGTTATAGGTAAACTCAAATAGTGGTAAAAATTGATGCTAGATACTTGTTTGTTCTAAAAAATAGGCTCTTAAAAAATCTTTTAGAGATTGGATAATCCTTTCAAATTGTTTGTCTGTTTGAGGATGATATGTTAAACTAAGTTTAACCTTAGTCCTTAGGGCATGTTGCTAACTATCCCAGAACCTAGAGGTGAAATGTGGGTCTCTATAAGAGATTATATTAGAAGTTATACCATGTAATATAATAATCTCTTTGACAAACAACTAAGCTAACTTCTTAAAGAGAATTTGATGTTAGTAGGTAGAAAATGAGCAGATTTAGTCAATTTATCCACAATCACTCATATAGCGTCATGACCAAATAAATTTCTTGGTAAACTTGTGACAAAGTCCATTGAATGTTGTCTCATTTCCCATCTAGAATATCCAAGGATTGTAGTTCTCCTAAAGGTCTTTGATGTTCTACTTTTTCTTTTTGAAACACCAAACAAAATGCCACATATTCTTCCACAACTTTCTTCATTCCTGACCACCAGAACATTTTCTTCAAATCTAGATACATTTTGGTGGCGCCTGGATGAATACTTAGTGTACTCTTATGAGTTTCCTCCAATATCAATTTCCTCATGTCTTAAAAAAAGGTATACTAATGCTTTCTTTGAACATAATAGTTCCACCAGAATCCTTCTTGAATTCTAGTTCCTTACCCTCTTGTCTTGATCTTAGTTTCTCTTGTAGAAATTGATTTGTTTCTTGAACTTCTTTGAATTGTTCTAGAAAGTCACTTGAAATCATTAGCATCCTCATATATAGACTCTTGGATCTAACTTCCACTACCAAGTTCAAAATCTCTAAAACTTTTCATCAACTCCATTTCCTTGACCATCATCATAGTTGCATGTAAAGACTTCTGACTTAATGCATCTATTACCATGTTTGCCTTACCAAGTTGATAGTGTAGTTGAAAGTTGTAATCATTAAGAAACTCCATCCAACTTCATTGTCTCATGTTTAATTCTTTTTTATCAAATAAATATTTTAGACTTTGATGGTCACTAAAGACTTCAAACCTTGCACCATATAAATAGTATCTCCATATCTTCAACGCAAACACCACTACATCTAACTCTAAATCATGTGTTGGGTAATTTGCTTCATGTTGCCTTAGTTGCCTTGAAGCATAAGAAACTATTTTTCCCTCTTGCATTAATACACATCCTAACCCTTTCCCTGAAGCATCACAATACACTTCAAATTTTCTAGTTGGGTCAAATAGTATTAACACTAGATTAAAAGTCAGTCTATTCTTCATTTCTTGCAAACTAGCTTCGCAGGTTTCCTTCCAATCAAAATGCTATCCTTTACGTGTTAGCTTAGTCGAAGGCAATGTTAATTTAGAAAATCATTCAATGAATTTTCTATAATAGCCTGCTAATCCTAGAAAACTATGTATCTATGTGATGGTTGTTAGTTTTTCCCAGTGCAATATAGCTTCAACCTTTGTAGGGTCAATAACAATTCCACCTTGAGATATCACATGTCCTAAGAGTTGTAGTTGTTCTAACCAGAACTCATACTTTGAGAGTTTTTCAAACAATTGTCTTTCCTTTAAAATCTGAAAAACAATTCGTAGATGTTCTTCATAACTATTGGAGTATATCAGAATATCATCAATGAAAACTAACACGAACTTGTCTACAAACTAGTGGAAAATATGATTCATATAATTGATAAAAATGGCAGGAGAATTGGTCTCATCAAAAGACATTACCAAATACACGTAATGATCATATCTTGTTCTAAAAGCAGTCTTTGGAAGATCTTTAGCCTTAACATGAATTTGATGATAGCCAAACTTCAATTCAATTTTGGAAAATACTGTAGCACCCCTTACTGATCCATCAAATCATCAATATGAGGAAAAAGGTATTTATTCTTGATGGGCACCCCTTAATGATCCATCAAATCATCAATATGAGGAAAAGGGTATTTATTCTTGATGGTGATCTAATTAAGCTGATAGTAATCCACACATAACCTCATACTTCCATCCTTCTTCTTAACTAACAAAACAGAGCACCCCATGGAGAAACATTGGGTTTGATAAATTGTTTCCCTAATAGTTCCTCTATTTGCTTTTTCAACTTTGCTAACTCTAAAGATGACATTCTATAGGGAGTTATGGATACAAGTCCTGATCCTGGTACCAAATCTATGGTATATTATATTTCTCTTTTCAGAGGTAATCCAAGGGCACCTTAAGAGTATGTTTGGATGAGGCAATTTAAAATTCTAAAGAATTTAAAATTCTAAGAATTTCAAATGCTTCAATTTGAAATTCTTTCATTTTCCAAATTCTGTGTTTGGATAAAGAAATTAAATTTCTTCATTTTCAAAAATTGTGTTTGGATAAAGAAATTCAATTTCTTCATTTTCTAAATTTCTTATTTTGATAAAATAGTCAAATGCATTATTTTTTAAAATTTTATATTTGAATAAAACATTTTTTTTGAATAAAAAAATAATTTTTTTTTCATTAATAAATTATATGTACTATTTGTGGAGTGTGGTATTCCAATAAATATGTACTATTTTAATCTCTTTCAATTAAAAATATATTAATTCCAATAAATATGTATTATTTTTTGAATAAAAGCTGATTGAGTCTCCCTGTTCTGACTCAATAGTCTAAATGAGCTAAAGACTAACACGTGTAAGTATTTCAAATTGTATGAATTTATAATTTTGTAAAAGGTTTATCACAC
Source organism: Glycine soja (assembly GCF_004193775.1). Classification (NCBI taxonomy): domain Eukaryota; kingdom Viridiplantae; phylum Streptophyta; class Magnoliopsida; order Fabales; family Fabaceae; genus Glycine; species Glycine soja. Next base: position 9,090,748 of record NC_041006.1, on the reverse strand, counting down.
TACATTCATGCACAAAAGTTGGTAGTGTATGTAATCTAAAGAAGAAACAATATCATACCAAGAGAATCTTTCAGTATTTGAGTCAGCTTGCTATTCCTGCAAGCAAAGTAGCAACAAATCACTAACTATATATACTTTGATTGTCTAGAAAGAAACAATGATGGTACAAAAAACTAGAAGTAGCAAAAGGGTTTCATCTTTGAAGTTAAATTGTTTTTTTAGGTACGCATAACATCTAGCAGCTAGAAGGACATAAATTAAAAATGAAAAATCAACACCAGATTCATACCTGTAAGGCACATGGCACCTTTTTCTCTTCAAAGCATCATCACCTAAAGCTGAAAGGGAAAGATTAATGGCTCTGCCCTCATCAAGTGTTAGTCCTTTGGCTCCAGTTTTAAGCAACTGCTTGCTTCCTCCAAGATCAATCATCCATAATTTACTTACTTCACTTTTGGCTTCCATTGCATCCCCACACCGAAATATGTTTATTCTCATCAAGCTAGATATATGAAGCTAAATAGACAACGTAACTATCAAGCTAAGAAACCCATTAAAATACTTTGAAGTATCTAAGTAAACCTCTAACCCACTAGTGTGACCTACTTGATGCCTCTTTCACATTAGTCCAAGAGGTGGATCTAAATTGTTTGCCCTTGTTGTACCACCATTGGGCTTTTGCATAATCACTAATTTGCACTTCTTAGAGACCCTCAATTTCAATCAATCCCTTTGGATCTGTTTGAATATTGAGATTTCTATAGAAGGGGTTAGTCATTAGTTAGCTAGAGTTTATTATACTATGGAATTCAATCTTTGAAGAGTGAAAAGAAAAAGGGAAAGATGCTACCACTTTGTCATATATTTTTCATGTGGTCTACCAAACTGTCTTGGAGATAAAAAAATCCCTGAGATTGCCCATATAAACTTCCAACATGCTTATTGTAAAAGTAAAAGACGATGCATTATCCAAAGAGGCTTGACGAAAGAGCTCTTCAAGTGCACGCGGAATCATTCTTGGCTCCTCATTTGTACCATACTAAAAACAATTATTACATGCCATAATCATACACTAGCAATGCTAACACATTAAGAAATACTAGTAAGTAATAAGAGTGTTTAGCACATGCACAAATAGCAACACAATGTTTAATTGACTAACCATGGTGAATGTCTTGCCTGTGCCTGTTTGACCATAGGCAAAAGCACACACATTATGCCCGTCCATTGCAGATCTTAGAATAGGCTCAACCTCCACAAAAATATTCTCCGCAGAGGTTCAAACAAGGGCACATGCATGCTTTTTAGTAAAACTTGGAACTATAACCTGATAATTATATGGAAAAACAATCTTTCAAATAGAAGTCAATATATACGGCTACAAAATTATATTGTCCAGAATAGACCTGCTTCTTTCCTCTCACGCCAAGATGTGGTGTTGCTAAAGTTATAAAATTGATTGGCTCCAACCCAACAATCATCCCTTCTCTTGAAAGCTTGTTCCCTGCGAATTTTTTGTCATGTTGTATGCTAGATCACCTGGTTGGTCCTTATCATAGGTATCAGGTGAATAAAGAACAACAATTGTATATCTAGCATATAAGCCTCCCAGAGAATGGGCTAGAAAGGAGATTCTTTTCAAGCTCTTTGTCTTTTTAACAACTTGCAAGACCTGTTTTGATGAAAGGCCATAATCATTCAACATGAAACAATTTGAGAGAAATTCATAGCTATCAGAACTGAAATTGGGCATGCTAACTTTAGATATATAAATTTGTATATCTCGGGACTCACTTCATCAGCTAATCACTTTCCAGCTCCATCAATCTTAATAAATGTCTTAGTGTAAGTATTTGATGAACTTACTACAAACAAAAAATAATTGTTAAGGACTTTAGCCAGACAAATAATTTTACATTCGTGGATGAGGCACTCATGCAATACCCAAGAAAATCTTCACAACATTAAAAATAATATCCTAGGCAGCGTAAGCTTACTTCTTTCCAAATGATACAAATAGACTTTTTCCAGCATTAACTTCAAAGAAAGTGAAAGAACAATTAAGGGTGTTCAGCACAAGAGTGAGAGTTAAGTTTTGCATTTTTACTCAAACTTATAAAGCAGATTATGTTTGAGTTGACTATGGTATCTCAGTCAGTTGCCTCCAACATAGATCATGGAAAAAAATTCACAATTGTTCTCATGCTTTGACCAATTCCATTTTTGTGCACAACACACACAAACATTGTCCATCATATTCAAATAAAAAGATGAAACATTTGAATATTTTCTTAATCAAAATCCAAAAAGTAACGATAACCACTACTAGTCATTTAAAAATACTATACTACCTTTTAAGCTCAATCAAGACAGAAGGATGAAGTGAAAGGAAAATGGTGTTGTGTTACATGAAGAAGGTTGTGGGAGAAGAGAGTGCAATGGGGGCTTTGAATCTCGGTGACGCCAAAACAATGAGGCTTGGCAAGGTGATCCTCATTCTCCTCAAAGCTCTTCCATTGGAACGTTGCCATCGTTAGTTACGAGACGAGAGGGGTATCAAATTATTCCGTTTACCTTACCTTTTCTTTCTCCTAAATGTGGCCTAACCAAACAAGCTTAGAATTAGATAGAGATAGAGGGAAAGAGAAGAGTGGAGTTGTTTCTAGAAGACACTAGAAATGTTGCTGTAGCAATTCGTTATTCAAACCTAGGAACATAATCAATCCCAATTCCCAAATCAAACCCTAATCAAGAAAGAGAGAATTCCCGATAACCTAGGTGAGGGAACAGAGAAAGAGAAAGGAACATCACAAATTAAACCTAAATCAAAACCTAGGGAGAACCCTAATCAAACCCTATGAAAGAGAGATGAATCAGAGAGAGAGAGAGAGATAGTGAGTTTGAGTGAGATGAACCATAGAGCAAGAATGAGCGAGAGAAGGACCATTTGTGAGCAAGAACGAGTGGTCTATGCCAGAGTAGTGAGGGTCGCATGTCTCAGAGAGAGAGGTTCGCCTCCGTGAATGCGAACAAGAATTTTAGAATTTCCTTTCTTTAGACAAGATTTACAATTCCAAAATTTTAGTTAATTAAGAATTATGTATTAAAATACTGAAATTTTAAATTCCTTTCAACAAGACATCCAAACAGGAAATTTTAGGTTGAGAAATTTTAAATCCTCTAAAAAATTACTTTCCCTGTTTTAAATACTGCATCCAAACAGACTCAAGGGAAAACATTAGACTAATCGCAAACTACACGAAAATTATACTAACATAAGAGTTCCCTTTAATTCTAGAGAAGTAAGGATCATGTAAACTTGAGCTTTTTTTTCTGAAGCTGTAAATTGGTTGGCAGTAGCTACTCTTAAATCTTTCGATTCAAAGGTTTTATTAGGATTTGGCTCAAAAACTAAGATCTTTTAATTCAGGAGGACATGATTGGAAGATAATCAATCCATTCCTATCACAATGTCTAGATGAGATAAAGGTAGAAAAATTAAATTTATAGAGAAAATTCTACCTTATATAGAAATACAACAGTTTAAACATGCAACTAAAGTAATGATAGGGACATTTGTAGGAGTATAAATAGTTAAATCATAAGGTAGTGGAGAAAAAGGCAATTTCAAATGTTTCAAAAAATCATGTGATATGAGAATGAGTAGCACCTAAATCATATAGCGCGCTTAAGATATGTCCATTTATGATACATTTATCTTGAAATAGATCATTAGATTGAACAATATAAAGCCAAATATCACATGAAGGGGGTTGGTGTTGATGGATTGGCAAGTGCACCAATGTGTCCCAAGTAGTAAAGTTAAAACAGAAGTCCGAATATCGTATCCATAGAAACTTCGTTTGTACTTAAAGAAAATTGTTTTGAAAAAGGTAATGAGAAAAACAATAATTTAAATTGGTAGAAAATTAAATCAAACAAGAGGAGAAATTAAACAAGAATTTAAATTAATTATTTAAAGACATAAAAGATGAGAAAATCCAATAATATTGTAGAAGGAAATTCAGAATATGAGAATGTTGGAAATTTAGCCTACCAGAGCTACTCCTTGATGTAATGTTAATGATTTTTCTCTATTTATAATTATTCCAATTTACAGCTGCATCTACTAATATACTCTAACTTTGGTCCCCCCAACATGAAAGAACCTAATTTATCTATTTTCTCTTCCAAATCCCTTTACGGAGCTAAAATAGTAAATTGAATTTAGAATAGAGATGTATAACAGGCTAAACAAAAATTAACCTATCCTTAGTGATGACTTTATTTAGATACCCTTTCCTAGTTCTATTAAAAAACAATGTTTCCCAATGCTACCCCTAAAACTTACCATGCAAATGGGTGATCAAGCCACAAGCAATAATATTAAGCACAAGAAAGGATAATGCAAATGTAATATTATAAATAGATAAGAAGAGAAATTATATCAAGAGTGGTTGGCTGCCAAGTTCCCAACAAAGGGGGTTTAGCCTCTCATTGTCATGGACGCTTTACGATTGCATGAGGAGAATATTTAGTAAAGGGGGAAAAGATAAGAAAGAGAATGGAGGGAAGGAATGGCTCCCATTGATTGCTTTTCCTTCTTCTAGCCTTTGCCTTCTACAAGGAATTCTATTTTGTTGGAATTTATGTGTGTCTTCTCCTTCTTCTCTCTTCTTCTTTTATAGGTGTAGATTAGCAGAATTTTGAATTAGTCTGATTTCCTTAATTAGTCTCCTTTCCTTAATTATTCTGTTTTCCATAATTAATCCTTCTTTCCTCAATTAGTCTTATTTCCTTAATTAGCCATTCTTTCCTCAATTAGCTTGCTTTCCTGAGCTTTATTTTACTCACTAAGCTTTATAAATTCATCATTTTTAATATTCTCTACACAAAAACTTAAATGATGTTAATTTAACAAGTATTTGCTCAAAAAGGAAAAATTAGAATAGAAAAATTACAAATTCCTCTATAATTTAACCCCCAAAATATACTCATAATTAGCATTTATCAGTTGGATTGTGATTTTAGAAGTTTTAAAGCCTTTTTGTTCAACAACAAAGTTATCATTTGAAGTATAAGCTTAACAAAATTGATAATAGATTTTTGTAAGACAAATTCATATGATAGAAATAGATTTTGCAAAACAAAATAAGTTTTTCAAAAATTAAATTAAATTCAAACCCTAAGCCAATTTAAAACAGAAGATAAACAAAAAGAATATAAGACACAAAGATTTATATTGGTTTGTCCCTACCACTAAGAATACATTCAATTCTTAGTTAACCTGATGCAATCCTACCCCCAAGGGCATTGGATAAAAGACTCCAAGAAGATTGAGCCAAAGATGAAGGAGAAGGCCCTAAGGTTCTCATGAGCCTTAGGGTAGATTATGGGCTCATAGGCTAAGAATGAGTTCACTTATCTTTGTACATATTAGAATAGGTTTACTTCTTTTGGGCCTTGTATTTTGGCCATTTTAGGTTTGTACAAATTAAGGGCACCCTACCCTACAAGTTAAGGGTACCCTATTCACATAGGGTTTTAGTCTTGTATTTCGTGGCATTTTGAGTAGTCTTTGTTGTAGGGATTTTTTTTGTATTTTCATGTATTTTGGGGGGGGGGGGGGAGCTTAGCTATTGGATGTGTGTGTGTTCCCTTGGGGGTGAGCTTAGCTATTGGAGGGGTGTAACGAAGCTTCTCAAGGAAGCTTTATTTTGGCATGGGGGTGAGCTTAGCTATTGGAAGGGTGTAACACTAGCTTCTTAAGGAAGCTACCTAGGCTATAAATAGAAGCATGTGTAACACTTGTAGCAACTTTGATGAATGAGAGTCTTATGAGACAAACTTCAAAGTTCAACTTCTCTCCCTCTCTTTCCTTCATTCGCACACCACTTTCTCTCTTTCTCTCTCTCATTTTGTTGCTCCATTGAAGTTTTCTCTCTAAGCTTTTTATCCAAGACACTCTCTTGGTGGTGAAGCTTCTACTTCCATGGCTTATTCCCTAGTGGATGGCGCCTCCTCTCACCTTTTCTCCTTTATCTTCTACTACAACTTCATGGCTAAAAATCACCATTGAAGGACCCCATTGAAGCTCAAAGATCCAGCATCCATAGAAGCTTCTTAAGCAAGCATCCATCAAGTGGTATCAGAGCACAAGAGCTTCATGTAGGTGCTCTTTAAACCTCCGTTAATTTTCAGCTATACCTTCTCCTCCATTGTTGTTTCTGCATTTTTTTTCTCCATCTATTTCCTCACATGTCTTGTGTTGAATGTTGTTAACATGATTCTTTAGAATTTTCACCGATTAAACTTGCTATAGAAGCTAGATTTGATTTTCTATGGTTCAAATTTCTTGTTCTTGTTCTGGAACCATGAATTGTGTTGAGTTTGGGTTCCTTTGAGTTTTGTCTTGCTCTTTTTGTGGCTAAAACCTAAACCATAAAATTCTTACAAAAAAATTAAAGTAGAAGAAAACCTCAAAAATCTAGAGTAACATGCTCACTCATTGTAGTTTTGTCATAGAAGTCATGTCTAGTCATGAAACTTATCACATAAGATTTCTTATGTTGAGCTGAATTTTATTTTCTTGTTTCTTTGTCTAACTCATTTGTTCATGAGTGTATGAAATTTCTTTTAGCCTATTATTTGAGTTGAGTAAAATCTTGCATGTTAATTAGTCTTTAACATGTTCATGAATAATTCTTAGAGAGTCTTTGATTGTGAACCTTTTCTTGAACTTTTAGGTTTCCTTATGATTGTGTCTATTGTGAATTTGAGTTTTGGTGATTGAATTGCTAGCTAAAATTTTGATCCTAAGTGAATGTTGAACTCCTAAAACTGTGGTAAAAAAGCCTAGTGAGTTTAACATACATAGGAAAGTTGAAAGTAAGCCCAAGGCCATCAATATACCATGCTTAAAAAATTCAAAATCTGAAATCGTTGGTGCTGGCAGCTTGAACATACGAACTTGTAAAAATTAATAGGAACCAATCACTGTGAATTTTCAGCTAAAAATTTTACTGAATTTTCTAGACATCTGGAAAACAATTAGAAAAAATGAACCAAGTGATTTGGAAAAAAGGGAAAAATAATAAAAATCATACAAGTTGGAAGAAAAATTAGTGTCCGGGAAGAATAAAAAAAAAGTGAAAGGGAAGTGTGCATGTTGTTTTGGCTCAAAATTTCTTCTATAATTAGTGCTTATTTTATACCATTCTTAGTTCTAAAATTCAAATTGAAAGGTAGTGTGAAAATAGGTGCCAAAAATAGAGGTTTCTTGAGTCTTTTTTTTATAGTTTTTTTACTCTATTCTAGAGCCATTCTAGGTTTCTCTTTGAGTCCTAGCTTGCTTTTATATGTTTTTCATTGCTTTAATTGTTGAATAATCCTTGAAAGTTTTTCTTGTTAAAACTCTATTGGTTTATCTTTCATTTCATTTTTTGTCTTTGGTTATTGCTTGTCTCTTTGTTTCCTTGTTTGTGAATTGCCATATAGGGAATCAGAAAGGAGGATTAGTGCCATCCATTGAAGAATTGAGTCAAGAAGCAAGGGGCCAACCACCTTAAGAGCTATTGGACTAAGAAGCACTCCAAATTGAGTGAAACACCAAAGAGAGAACAGCCACAAAAAATTAAGAGCTTTTTTTTGTAATTTTGTAATTGGTAATTTACTTGTAATTGGACACTTGTGTGTTTACCTTCATTGCTTTCAAATTTTGTAACAAAAAGGCCTTTCATTGGAAGTAAGTTGGAAGCCTCCAATAGGTCACTCCACTTCCATTTGTGTGTAATAATTTTAGGCAATTTTCCCTTAGGATAGTGAGTGTTTGTTGGGAACCTTAAATGTGGTCATCCGAACACTCTTAGGATCCGCCTAGTTTACATTTCTTGCACTTTAATTTCTTGCTTACCTTCATAACTTATTTACTTTACTAGTCACGTCTAGTTTATCTTGTTATTGCATAATACTTTCTTCTTGCTTATCACGCTTATCTTGAGTTCTTTTGAACCCTAGCGTTTACCTGTTTGCAAACCCCCAACAAGAAAGAACCACAACTTAGGAACCAACATGAGTCATCATTCATCTAGTGTTAATGGTGAGGGTACTAGTCATAAGGACCCTCTATCAAGAATATTAGATGAGTTGAGTTCCCTCAGGTTATGGAAAGAAAAACTAGAAAGAAAAGAAAAAGGAAAAGAGAGGGTAGAAATAAATCAAGATGAGAGGGAACAAATAAGGGAAGAAGAATGAAAGAAAATACTAAAAGAGTTAAGAAAAGAAAAACATGTCTCCTATAGTAGTCATGACTCCTGCAAGAGCCTAAGTGAAGAACTTAGTGACTATTATAGAGGAAGGCATAGGTCACATCCTAGACCTCACTCCCATAGGAGAGAAAAGGAAAGAAAGTCTCAAGAGGCTAACATTAACCTCCTATACTTCCATGGGAAGGACAATGTAGAGGTTTATTTAGATTGGGAAATGAAGGTTGAGCAACTATTTGCTTGTCATCATTCAAGTGTGGAAAGGAAGGTTCCTTTGGCTACCCTTAGCTTCCTAGGGTATGCCCTTTATTGGTGGACTTCCCTTGTTAGGGAAAGAAGGATTCATGGGGATCCTCCAATAGAGTATTGGAATGACTTGAAAAGTGCCCTTAGGAAGAGGCACATTCCCTCCTACTACGAAAGAGAGCTTATGGACAAGCTCCAAAGGCTTAGACAAGGGAATATGAGTGTTGAAGAGTATAGGCAACAAATGGAACTACTCCTATTGAGAGCTGGGCTTAGGGAGGGGGAAAGAACAAGTATTGCTAGGTTCCTTAGTGGACTTAATATGAAAGTGAGGGACAAGGTTGAGCTCCTTCCATATAGGGTCCTAGATGACCTAGTCCAACTTTGCATAAGGGTAGAACAACAACTTAAAAGGAAGCCTACTTCAAAATCTTATGGCTCTCACTCTTATCCAAAGAAATGCCAAGGTCAAGGCATCTTAAGGACTGCACCTTCTAAGCCCAAAGATGATAAGAGGGATGAGGAAGAAAAACTAGAAAAACAAAAGAAAAAGAAGGATAGTAAGGCCTTGTCTTCAAAGGCCAAAGGGAAGGAAAAAGAGGAAAAGGATTCCTCGAAGAAGATTGTTAAAAAGGAAAAACATTTTGCAACAAAAGGTGATATCAAAATAGCACTCCTTCTTAAACAATCCTTATACCTTCTTCTATATGTATAAAAAAAACCTCCTTTAGCATTGCCATACCTCTTGAGCTTGAGGTTATTCCTCAAGTAAAAGAGTTATTGAATGAAGGTTTGGTTCATAAGAGCTTAAACCCTTGTGTTTTATTAGTGCCCAAAATAGGTATTATGAGGCACCAAATCCCCATGATAGGTGGTATGGTGAATTTGTTGAGTGGTGCAACCCTCTTTTGTAAAATCACCCATGCATCCAACATCTTCGTGATTCACATACATAGGGACTCATTAGGTAGGTTTGTTCTTATTTTTGGTTTCAATACAAACCTAGGTGCTCATATGGGACACCTTAGGTTTGTCATACTTTTTTGTAGGAGTAATCAACATGAAAATATAGAAAAAGGTATGTTTTATTGCATCATTTTCCTTAATTTTTTAAATAGTGATCAAGGTGTTCCCACAAACCCTAAGAGAATAAAGACCATTCCTGAGTGGTCCACTCCACCAAGTATAAGGGAAATTTGGGGCTTCCATGACTTAAAAAACTTTTACAAAAGGTTTTTCCCATATTTTTCTATACTTGTAGCCCCACTCATTGAGTTGGTGAGGTACCATGTTCCCTCATGGGAATATGCCCTGGCAAGGGGTTTTCAAACCTTACCCTACTCTAACATACCCAACACCACTAATATATATATTTTTTATTCCTTTTATAGGTGTTGAGGGAAGAAGCTCAGAGTTTCAAGAACCTTTGGATTTGAGGTCAAATCCTTTTCAAGGGGGAGGAGATGATGCAATCCTACCCCCCAAGGGCATTGGATCGAAGACTCCAAGAAGATTGGGCAGAGATGCAAGAGAAGGCCCTAGGGTTCTCATGAGCCTTAGGGTAGATTATGGGCCAATGGGCTAAGTATGAGTCCACTTATCTTTGTATATATTAGAATAGGTTTTCCTTCTTTTGGGCCTTGTATTTTGGCCATTTTAGGTTTGTACAAATTAAGGGCACATTACCCTACAAGTTAAGGGTACCTTATTAGTAAGGGTTTTAGCCTTGTATTTCAGGGCATTTTGAGTAGCCTTTGTAGTAGGGACTCTTTTTGTATTTTCATGTATTTGGGGGGGGGGGGGTGAGCTTAACTATTGGAGGGGTGTGTGTTCCCTTGGGGGTGGGCTTAGCTATTGGAAAGGTGTAACACTTACTTCCCAAGGAAGCTTCTCAAGGAAGCTTTCTTCCTTCATGTATTTTGGCATGGGGGTGAGCTTAACTATTGGAGGGGTGTAACACTAGCTTCTCAAGGAAGCTTCTCAAGGAAGCTACCTAGGCTATAAATAGAAGCACGTGTAACACTTGTGGCAACTTTGATGAATGAGAATCTTGAGAGACAAACTTCAAAGTTCAACTTCTCTCCCTGTTTTTCCTTCATTCCCATGCCACTTTTTCTCTTTCTCTTTCTCTCTCATTCTCTTCCTCCATTGAAGCTTCCTCTTTAAGCTTCTTATCCAAGACACTCTCTTGGTGGTGAAGTTTCTTCTTCCATGGCTTATTCCCTAGTGGATGGTGCCTCTTCTCACTTCTTCTCCTTTTATCTTCCACTACAACTCCATGGCTAAAAATCACCATTGAAGGACCCCATTGAAGCTCAAAGATCCAACCTCCATAGAAGCTTCTCAAGCAAGCTTCCATCATAATTCCCAAGTTCCACTAACTTGAACAAATTACAAGTATTTTGTCACTGTCACTTTTGGCTCTTACAACTCAAGCTATACACCAAGGTTGACACAACCCTGTATTCTTTGTCCTACCAAGTCACTACTAGCGCTAAACAAATAAAAAGATTTGTAGTTTGTTTGCACAGTGACTAACTCTTACTCGTCTTACAGACAAATATATAATCTACTCACTTAATCTTTTCTCTCAAGGTGTTCAAGGTGTATTGAGAGCTTTTTCAAACTTCACAAGAATGTACAAAGAACTTTTTACAAAAAAAAAATGAATGTTAGGGCATAGGTTTGTGTCCCATGTCTTTAAAGTTTCTGGTATTTATAGTTCTTCATCTTTAAGTGTCCGTAAACAGATATAATTCTTCTCTTGAGCTTACATTTGATGTTTGTGTTCATTAGATCAATTTAATGATTTCATTAAATGCACGTCCTTCTTCATGCTAAAAAGCAACTCTAGTTGTCTTTCATGTTGAACACTATAGCCAAAAACCACTTGCATTGAGTCAGAGCAGGAATGTCACAACAGAGCACTTTTTTTTATGTTGTTTGGCAACTTCAAAATCTTAAACTTCATTTATTCTTCATAGAATTCGAAAGATCCTAGGAGAATTCCTTGTGAAACTGTTTCTGCAAAACGAATCTCAGACACAAAGTATTAAATGAAGTCTTTAATGTTATCTTAAATGTTGCGATAGTGGCACATCTCTGTTATTGTTTGAAAATACAGGAAAAAAAATACATGAGTCAAGGTCTGATATAACATATGTCTTTTGACTTAACAATCTCTCTCTCTTTGATGATGCCAAACAAAAACAAACTTAAAAGTTAAAGGCAAACTTATAAGATATATCAGTTAAGAATGAATTAGTCTTATTAGATGCAGAGGAAAATATAGTAGAAATAACACATGCATCATAAGACTTTGAGATAAAGTCTAACAATATTATTGAATGTTGAACAAGTGACCTCAATAACTTAAGGGGGGTGAATTAAGTTTTAAAAAAGTTTCGACTAATAAGTTTTAATCCCTTTTTAAATGATATGTGATAGATTTAGAATGTAGAAGAAGAAGCAGCAATCAATTTAACAACGTTCTTTAAATGTGCAAGACAAAGTAAATTGCAATAAAATAAATGAGATAAGGGAAGAGAGAATTGCAAACTCGATTTATACTGGTTCAACCACTTCCCGTGCCTACATCCAATCCTCAAGTAACCCACTTAAGATTTTTCACTATCCTTGTAAATCCTTTACAATCTTTGAACACACCTTGGGATCCCTCACCCTTGTGTTTGAGTTTCTCACACGCCAAGAGACAAATGATCTCTTGATTACAACTGAGTTTTATAAGATGAACATAATGATTTCTCTCTTTTAGAGTAGATGATACAACTTGAAGTTCCTAGAAGAATTCTCAATAATTTGCAAGAGTTTGACCAAAGATGTTTAGAGAGGTTTTGAAAGTTAAGTTCTCTGAGAATTCTCTTCTTTTCAAAGTAAAGACACACATATATATAGGCTCATTATGCCTGTTCAAAACAGTTTGAAGAGATGTGTCTTTTCAAAAGATTGTCTAAAACTTTTTCACTGGTAATCAATTACATGACACTTGTAATTGATTACACAATCATATCTTTGAAGGGTTGTGAATTTTTCAATAGTTTTTCTAAAATCTCTTCGCTGGTAATCGATTACATGACTTTTGTAATCGATTACACAGATCAAAATTCAAATAACTTTGTGTTGTTGGTTCTTTAGTTCAAAATTTTCAATATGCCATTTTCACAATCTTTCTGGTAATCAATTACTGGTTCAAAAAGAGATTTATGAACTGATTTAACTTTAATAAAAGAATTTTGACAGTAAATATTTTGAGGCCAAAGTATAGCAATCAAATTGAGATTATTTTAACAAATTTATTAAGTCCTTATCTTAGATTTTCCTGATCTTGTTCTTTGACTTGATTCAATCCGTGCTCATCAAGAAAACTTTTGGCATCATCAAAACCTGCATGATATACATTCACACTGAAAACATCTCATTTTATGCATAGAAAGTTTTCACATCAAGATGTGTTTTGTATAAACTAAATAAAATGAATATAGGGGAAAAATAAATAAAATGGATGATCATTAGGTATATCAACTAATTCCCATACTTGATTTCTTTGAAACTGATTTAATTCTTCTTGCATAGCAATAATCCAATGTTTATCGATTATGGCTTCATTTATGTTTTTAGGTTCAATTAAAGAGACAAAAGCCATGTTATTGCATGCATCTGTTGGATCAAGTGGCCTCGGAATAATTAAGAAGGGGGGTTTAATTAATTATTAATGTGTCTTGACTAATTAAAAGTTATCCTTCTTAATATTACTAGATTCAATTAGGCTTTACAACTAAGTTATGAGAAAGTAAAGAACAGAAACAATAACTTAGACAAAAAGTAAAGTGGAAATGAAAAGTACACAGCAGAAATTAAAGAGTGTAGGGAAGAAGAAGACAAACACAAGATTTATACTGGTTTGGCGACAACCTGTGCCTACATCCAGTCCCCAAGCAACCACCGGTTCTTGAGATTTCCAATAACCTTGTAAAATCCTTTACAAGCAAAGATCCACAAGGGATGTACCCTCCCATGTTCCCTTTGAACAACCAAGTGGATGTACGCTCCACTTGAACTGATCCACAAGAGGCGTACCCTCTCTTGTTCTTAGTATCACAACCCAAGTAGATGTACGCTCTACTTGTACCACAAAGGATGTACGCTCCAATGTGTTAAGACAAATAATTCTTAGGCGGTTAGTCCCTTGAATCTTTGTAAGGGGAAACAAAAGATATCTCAGGCGGTTAGTCCTTTGAAATCTTTTGTTTAAAGGGAAAGGGAAGAATCAAAAGAATTCTCAAGCGGTTAGTCCTTTGAATCTTTTGTCAAGAGGGGGAAGGGAGAATCAAAAGAATTCTCAGGCGGTTAGTCTTTTGAATCTTTTGTCAAGAGGAAGAAGGGATGAAAAGATAGCACACTTTTGTTTTCTGTAGAATTTCCACTTGCAAAAAAACAAAGTTTAGAAAGCTTTTTGGCAAAGAAAAAGCAATGGGCAATGGTTAGACAAAGATTGTGTAGAATAATTGTTTGGAAGAATATCATGTGTCTTTTGAATGTGTGCCAAAGTCATGCTTTTATAGACTCTTCATGTCTGGTCAAAGAAACCATTGGAAGAGTAATGACTTTTGAGAAAACCATGTTAAGAGTTATAACTCTTAACTTTTTCTTAAAAAATGTTCACTGGTAATCGATTATCACAAAGGTGTAATCGATTACACAATTCATTTTATGAAAAGTTGTGACTCTTCACAATTGGATTTGAATTCCAATGTTCGGATTCACTTGTAATCGATTACTAATATAGCGTAATCGATTACACTATTTGAAAATCATTTTGGAACATTGTAAGCCATTTGAAAACCAAACTGGTCACTGGTAATCGATTACTGATAAGTGGTAATCGATTACCAGAGAGTAATCACTCTGGTAACTTAGAAAATTTGAGAAAATTCTTTTGTAAAACAAAACTGTGCTATTTGGTTTTTGAAAAAATCTTTTAATACTTATCCTATATGAAGTCTTGACTTGTTGCTTCTTGATTTCTTCTCTTGAATCTTGAATCTTGGATTGGATTCTTAATGCTTGATCTTGAAGTCTTGAATCAAACTTGAATCAATCACTTGGGCTTTTGGTATCATCAAAATTGCTTGGTTCATCATCATGAAACTTGCTTCTACAACATCTTTAAGAGAGTGTCGAGTTGTTACCCCTTTTGAGATGTCACCTATGATATTATCGAGAGGGTGATACCTTGAAGTTCTCCACTCCCTTGGAAAATCCATGTTTATTTGATTTTCTTTGGATTGAGAATCTCTACTATTTCCATCTTCTTTGTCTTTGTGAACTTCTTCATGAATATGCGTATCTTCTAAAGTATTTGTAATATCATCATGTATATCCTTTCTTGGGCTAATAGAGTTAGTCTCATCAAAAGCAACATGAATTGATTCTTCAATAGTCATAGTTCTTTTTATTATATATTCTAAAAGCTTTACTATTCAAAGAATAACCAAGAAATATACCTTCATCCGACTTTGCATCAAACTTTCCCAAGTTGTCTTTTCCATTATTTAACACAAAGCATTTACATCCAAAAATATGAAGATGGGAAATATTTGGTTTTTTCCCCTTATATAGTTCATATGGTGATTTCTTTAAAACAGGTCTAATTAAAGCTTTATTCATTATATAACATGCAGTATTAACAACCTCGACCCAACAGTATTTAGGAAGATTTGTATCATTAAGCATGGTTCTTGCTAATTCTTCTAATGATCTATTTTTCCTTTCAACTACTCCATTTTGTTGAGGGGTTCTAGGTGTAGAAAATTATGTTCTATTCCATTTTCATCACAAAATAATTCAAAGTCTTTATTCTCAAATTCCCCTCCATGATCACTTCTAATGGATGTGTCGCAACCTACCCTTTGGCGGGAGGGCGACGCGAGACTCACTGGTACATCTTCCAAGGAAGGAAAATCCGCGGAGTCGCCACCAACGTTTATTCAAGGAAAATGTCGGAAAAACTGGAAAAGGGGTGATCTACGAACTTTAAGTGTGAAAGGTTCGGGAGTTGTATTTACGCACGGGGAAGGTATTAGCACCCCACGCGTCCGTCACAAAGGACGACAGCCTTTAATCAAGTGTGCAAATATGACTTCAATTTGTTTTATCTTCCTTTTTTTACGCTTTTTTGGTCTTTTTATGCCTTTTATATTTTTTATCTTTTTGTGGTCGACAAGGGGGTTTCCCTTGCTCCTACGTATTCCTCAATTGTGATAAGGAAATCAGACCTACATAGTTCTTTCAGAACTAAACGTTGGTTAAGTTGTTTTTATCTTTTTTGCGAGATATATTTTGATTGAATAAAAGGTCATTTAAGGCGTTGGACCATTAAACGATCTTTCGATTCTTTTGAAAGGAGAGAAAACATTAAGGCATTGGACCATTAATGATCTCTTGGTTTTTTGAAAGAGGTGACAAAGCTATGTGTTGATTTTATGCTTTTAAAAATCCATGTTTAACCAATAAAAGCGAAAAGGACCATTTCAAGGCGTTGGACCTTTAAAAATGGTTTTTAGGTGATGACAAAAGCTTGATTTATGAATTGATTTTAGCCTTAGTTTCACTTTGGTTATTAGTCAATTCGATTAAGAAAGAAAATCCCAAAGAAAAAACGTTCGATTGATTTTTTTTATTATTTTATTTAAAGATATTTTTATTATTATTATATTATTATTTTCCCTCTTTTTGGTTTTAAATGTGGTTATGGCGTGAAAGATTGGTCGGATTTTATTCTAACAAAAATTAAAAGATGTTACAACTCAAATGATCGGTGTAAATTTATTTTATTTTTTATTAGGCGAGAAAATGACTTAAATAAATGACTAAAGCATGTCAAAAGGGGGTACGGAAAGCGAACGAAATAAAAATAAAAGCACGCGAAACAAGTGGGGACCACTAAGGGTACATAGAATGAAATGAAAGGTTCGATTTCGGGAACTTACCGGTTGAAGACCGAAGAACGACGAAGAACGAACGAAGAACGATGAAGAACGATGGAAAATCTTCACGAAATCGCCCATGGAAACGTCTCGGAAGCGTTACAGAAGCGCCTCGGCTTGGATTTTCTTCACGGAAACAATTTTTCTCACTAATTCTATGTGAATCTCAGATACCAGGAGGGTTGAACGAATTTGTTCTGCCCTTCTTCCCCTATTTATAGGGGAAAAGAGGGAGGTGGTTGCCGTCCAGCTCGCCTAGGCGAGCTGGGTTGCTTCCACCAGAAGGCACCGCCTTCTGTTGGAACATCCTGGAAGGCCTAAGTGGGCTTGATTGCTATTTGCAAACCCCTGTTTACTAAATACACCCCCTCTACACTTTTTTACTGATTCTTTTTCTGTAACGTTACAGAACTTTACGAATTACGTAACAATACTTGTTTTCTTTCCGTAATGTCACGAAACCTTACGGATTACGCAATCGTCCCCTCTTTGGCTTCTGGAATGTTACGGAACTTTATGGATTGCGCATTAACGCTTCCTTTGGACTCCCAACATGTCGCGGAACTTCACGGATTGCCTAACGATGAGTTTCAAGTACCTCGAAGTTGTCAAGCGAAGGTTGCATCCCACCAAACAGATGGTCCCCGGACGAAATTAGGGTATCACAGTTGTCCCTTTTTACTTGTCTTTTATTGGAGATAAAAGGGAAGTAAAGATAAGACACTTATTTCGTTCGAGCGGAACATCATTCAGTCGGTCAATATCCCCGCCAGTGGAACCTGTCGTTTAGTAAGAAAAGAAAAGGCATCAGAAGCATCAATAAACTTCAGTGTTTTGAAAACGAAAAGTTGGACAACCACGACACTTCCCTTTGCCATTGCACCCAATCGTCTCTGCCCAGCAGAGAAAAAATCCACGCGTCACTGGACTTGAATGTTTCCGAATGACGAGAGTGAAGAAACCTGCAAAAATTTTGAAAATGATCATCACCGAACGACCAACATCATCCTGATACTGCCGAATTCGTTCCTCTTGGTCGACGAAAGGCGCGGATGACCATAAGGTATCTCCGCATGTCATCGGGCTCGCCGCCTCTGGATGACAAAAGGTGCAGAAGACGATGTTAGTCTCTGCGTGTTATCAGGCATCGAGTCTTACAGAT
Organism: Glycine soja; assembly: GCF_004193775.1. Lineage (NCBI taxonomy): Eukaryota > Viridiplantae > Streptophyta > Magnoliopsida > Fabales > Fabaceae > Glycine > Glycine soja. Next base: position 9,073,070 of record NC_041006.1, on the reverse strand, counting down.
AGCAAAAGCGTGCGGATGACCATAATTTGTCTTCGCGTGCTATTGGACTTGATTGTCTCTGGATAGTGAGAAAAAGGTGCGTGATCATATGGTTTCTCCGCATGTCATCGGGCTCGCCGCCTCTAGATGACAAAAGGTGCAGAATGACCATAATTTGTCTCTGCGTGCCATCGAACTCGATCGTCTCTGGATGGCGAAAAGGTGTGCGGATGACCATAATTTGTCTCCGCATGTCATCGGGCACGCCGCCTCTGGATGACAAAAGGTGTAGAATGACCATAATTTGTCTCTGCGTGTCAACTGTCTCGCTTGCCTCTGGTTGACAAAAGGTGCGGAATGACCATAATTTGTCTTCGCATGTCATCAGGCTCGTCGCCTTTGGATGACAAAAGGTGCATAATGACCATAATTTGTCTCTGCGTGTCAACAGGCTCGCTTGCCTTTGGCTGACAAAAGGTGCGAAATGACCATAGTTTGTCTCCGCATGTCACCAGGCTCGCCGCCTCTGGATGAAAAAAGGTGCAGAATGACCATAATTTGTCTCTGCGTGTCAATGGGCTCATTTGCCTCTGGTAGACAAAAGGTTCGGAATGACCATAATTTGTCTCTGCATGTCATCGGGCTCGTCGCCTCTGGATGACAAAAGGAGCAGAATGACCATAATTTGTCTCTGCGTGTCAACGGGCTCGCTTGCCTCTGGTTGACAAAAGGTTCGGAATGACCATAATTTGTCTCTGCATGTCATCGGGCTCGCCGCCTCTGGATGAGAAAAGGTGCATAATGACCATAATTTGTCTCTGTGTGTCAACGGGCTCGCTTGCCTCTGGTTGACAAAAGGTTCAGAATGACCATAATTTGTCTCTGCATGTCATCGGGCTCGCCGCCTCTGGATGAGAAAAGGTTCAGAATGACCATAATTTGTCTCTGCGTGTCAATGGGCTTGCTTGCCTCTGGTTGACAAAAGGTGCGGAATGACCATAATTTGTCTCCGCATGTCATCGGGCTTGCCGCCTCTGGATGACAAAAGATGCAGAATGACCATAATTTGTCTTTGCGTGTCAACGGGCTCGCTTGCCTCTGGTTGACAAAAGGTGTGGAATGACCATAATTTGTCTCCGCATGTCATCGGGCTCGCCGCCTGTGGATGAGAAAAGGTGCAGAATGACCATAATTTGTCTCTGCGTGTCGACGGGCTCACTTGCCTCTGGTTGACAAAAGGTGCGAAATGACTGTCATACCCTAATTTCATCTGGGGACCATCCGTTGTTGGGATGCAACCCTCGTTTGACCACTTCGAGGTACTTGGCATCCATCGTTGGGCAATTCGTGAAGTTCCGTGGCATGTCGGAAGTCAAAAGAAAGCATTGTTGCACAACCTGTGAATTTCTGTGACATGCCGGAAGTCCAAAGGAAATGTAAAAGCACAATCCGTAATGTTCTCTAACATTCCGGAAGGCCAAAAAAGGGATGATTACGCAATCCGTAAGGTTCCGTAACATTACGGAAAGAAAATAAGTATCATTACGAAATTCGTAAGTTTCCGTAATGTTATGGAAAAATAATCAGCAAAAAAAAGGCAAGAGGGGTGTATTTAGTAAAAATTGTGGTGCAAATAGCAAACAGGACCACTTGGGCCTTCTAGGATGTTCCTCCAGAAGGCGGTTGCTTCTGGAGGAAGCAACCTAGCTCGCCTGGGCAAGCTGGGTGGCAAGCTCCTCCCCCATTTTCATATAAATAGGGGGAGGAGGGAAGAACAAAAATGTTCAACCCTTCTAGTATCTGAGATTCACCTAAAATTAGTGAGAAAAATTGTTTCCGTGAACAAAATCCAAGCCGAGGCGCTTCCGTAACGCTTCCATGACGTTTCCGTGAGTGATTTCGCGAAGATTTTCAACCGTTCTTCGTCGTTTGTTGTTCGTTATTCGTCGTTCTTCGGTCTTCAACCGGTAAGTTCCCGAAATCGAACTTTTCAATTCATTCTATGTACCCTTAGTGGTCCTCATTTGTTTCGCGTGCTTTTATTTTTATTTCATTTACTTTTCGTACCCCCTTTTGATGTGCTTTAGTCATTTATTTAAGTCATTTTCTCGCCTAATAAAAAATAAAATAAATTTCCACCGATCATTCGTATTGTAACATCCTTTAATTTTTTTAAAATGAATTCCGACCGTTCGGTCATGCCGTAACCACGTTTAAAACCAAAAAGAGGCGAAATAATAATATAATAATAAAAAATATCTTTTAGTAAAATAAATAAAAAAAAAATCAATCGGACGTTTTCTTTGGGATTTCTCTTTCTTAATCGAATCGATTAATAACCAAAGTGAAACTAAGGCTAAAATCAATTCATAAACCAAATTTTTTGTCATCGCCTAAAAAAGCCATTTTTAAGGTCCAACGCCTTGAAATGGTCTTTTCTGTTTTTATTAGTTGAATGTAGGTTTCTAAAGGCCTAAAATCAATATGTAACTTTATTGCCTCTTTCAAAAATAAAGAGATCATTAATGGTCCAATGTCTTAATGTTTTCTCTCTTTTCAAAAGAATCGAAGGATTGTTTAATGGTCCAATGCCTTAAATGACCTTTCATTCAATAAAAACATATCTTGCAAAAAAGGGATAAAAAATAACTTAACCAAACGCTTTGTTCACAAAGAACTATGTAGGTCTGATTTCCTTATCAAAATTGAGGAATACGTAGGAGCAAGGGAAACACCCTTGTCGACCACAAAAGATAAAAATATAAAAAGGCATAAAAAGACATAAAAAATGTGAAAAGGGAGAAGAACATAAATTGAAGTCATAGTTGCACATTTGATTAAAGGCTGCCGTCTCTTGTGACGGACGTGTGGGGTGCTAATATCTTCCCCGTGCGTAAATACAACTCCTGAACCTTTCACTTAAAGTTCGTAGATCACGTCTTTTTCCGATTTTTCCGACGTTTTCCTCAAATAAATGTTGGTGGCGACTCCGCGCGTATTCCTTTCTTGGAACACGCACCCGCGAGTCACGCGTCGCCCTCCCGCCGAAGGATAGGTTGTGACAGTTGGCGACTCCACTGGGGACTATTTTTTAGAGAGTTAGGCCATTTAATCTTGTGCAAATGTTTTATCATGACTTTCTCCTTTGTTGGTTTCCCTTTATTTTTCTTATGTTCTTGTGTATATAACTCTTTGATGCTTTTAGTGCGTTTTAAAATGTATGCATGAGGTAAATATTTATTCATTTGATGCACACAAACACCAACACTATTTGCACACACGGTGAGTTGAAAAAGGGCCCTATACCCGGGTTTGTGGGAACATAAGGAGTGGAGGTGAATCTGTGATCATGTTAGGTCTTCGACTTGCTTGATTACAGTGAACCCTCATCTAGAGTTTTTCTCTTTGATAACATATTGTTGCTAGTAGTCCCTACTGCTGCAATATGTTCTTCGAAGGGGATGATACCTCTAGAGACCATCAAGAGAGATATGACCACCTTGGGAATTATCACTAAAAGCCTTGTTAGCCCCCTCCCATATAGGTCCCTTGAATAGGGGCACGAAGCGGACATGCTGCGTGCCATTTTTCACACTGCCATTCATAAGTGTCATGTACCCCTTTTGCTTATATTTTGTGAATATTGTCGTACTATGTACATCCCCGTGTTATGCCTTTCACATATGCATCACGCACGGGTTCTGTCTTGATCACCTCTCTTTGGCAAACCAACGGAGGGTCCGTGTCACCTTCTTAAATACATACGTCGGGCACTTTGCTACCCCAAGAAGTTATATCTAAGGAGGAGACAATTTCCCAGGCTCCCGTGTTCATAAATTGCCTCTATATCATATGCATTTCTTCATGCATTCATCCATTCCACCCATGATAGATGTTGGAGTTTTGATTCGCATCGATTTTGTTTCACTTTAGTAAAACATGGATCAATTCAAACACCTTTGCTTAAAAAGAGGTTCTATCAAGTCAAGGTCAAGAGCCTAGGGATCACCAGTCTAAAAGAGCTAGGGAAGTTAATGGGGCAGCTCCAGCGGCAAGCTTTTTGCAAAGCTTACGGTAAAATCTGGGACCTAGCCATGGTAGAAGTCTCCACAGAGACCATTGCCTCCCTTGCCCAGTATTATGATCAACCACTGAGGTGCTTCACCTTTGGGGACTTCCAGCTGTCACCCATGGTAGAAGAATTTGAAGAGATCCTAGGATCTCCTCTAAGGAGAAGGAGACCATACCTCTTCTCAGGGTTGTATCCCTCATTAGCTAGAATTTCTAAGATAGTCCAAATCTTGGCGCAGGAATTAGACCACAGGAAGCAAGTCGAAAATGGGGTGGTTGGAATACCGATAAAATGTTTGGAGGCAAAAGCAAGAAACTTGGCAGGCAAAGGCAAATGGGCCCCATTCATAGACATTCTCACACTGTTGATCTTCGGAGGAGTCCTCTTTCCAAATGTGGATGGGTTGGTGGACCTAGCAGCAATCAACGCTTTTCTCGCCTATCATGACCACAAGGAAAGCCCGGTTGTCGCTATGCTAGCCGACCTGTATGACACCTTCGACCGAAGGTGTGAGAAGAGCAGTATGAGGATTGTTTGTTGTACTCCAGCTCTTTATGTATGGTTGGTTTCGCATCTTTTTCGCCAAAAGGTACAGCAATCTTGCCCGCTAGAAAGCCACCGTTCATGCACAGAGAAAGGAGGGGCAAGTTGGGACCAACTCTTAGCAAACAAAGACGGAGCGTCTATCAACTAGTTCCCTCGATGGAAAGAAGGAAGAATCGGAGTTCTTATTTCGTGTGGAGGATTTCCGAATGTTTCCTTTATGGGGACGAGGGGTTGCATCAGTTACAATCTTGTTCTTGCTATAAGACAACTTGGCTACCCTATGAGAGGGGCACCACTAGAGGAAGAGCTCGCGCCTGTCATTTCACGAGGTTTCAATAAGACCAACATGGAGACACTTCAGAAGGTCCACAAGGCATGGGAGGTGGTGTGAAAGAAGGACAAAGAACTCAGGGGCAGTAATAATGGGCCCATTGGTGGCTACCGTAAGTGGTTGAGAGCCCATGTGCAAGGTTTAGATTGGCTCTCGAGTTTGAGAACCGCAAAAAGGGAGGAAGTTGAGGCACCGGAGGAAGACGAAGAGGTGCAGGCCCTTAGGGCAGAACTCGAGCAAGCCCAAACAGTCAAAGAAAGGTTCAAATCAGCAGCTCTGAAGATCCGAAAGGAGAATGCCGAACTGAGAGATATAAATGTGGCTACCACCAAAGCCTTGGAACAAGAAACCAAGAGGGCTCGTAGGGAAGAGCACGGCCGGAACAAGTTCCAAGGGGCTCTGTGGGGCAGTAACAGCGAGCTTAAGCTCCGGAGAGAGGAAAGGGACCAATCGCGAGTAGACAGTTTGATCTTGAAGGATGATTTGAAGGCTTGCTCGAGGTCCAAGAAAAGTTTGTCTCAACAGTTATGCGAGACAGAGAGCAACATGTTAGCCATCATCAGCAAGTACCGAGAAGAACTGAATCTAGCCATGGCCCACGAGCATAGAGTGGCGGACGAGTAAGCCCAAGTGTACGCGGAAAAAGAGGCTAGAGGAAGGGTGATCGACTCGATACATCAAGAGGCAACGATGTGGATGGACCGATTTGCTTTTACCTTGAACGGGAGTCAAGAACTTCCCCGATTGCTAGCCAAGGCCAAGGCAATGGCGGACACCTACTCCACCCCCGAGGAGATCCACGGACTTCTCGGCTATTGTCAACATATGATAGATTTAATGGCCCATATAATTAGAAACTGCTAAGGAACTTGTATTGTCACTCAGATCTTGACTAGTTATAACTTTTTGAATAAAATGAGTTTATCCCATGTTTCACTCCAAAAAGTCAGTGCGAATCAAACCACTCCTGCATCTTATCTCTAGCATGCATTCATCATTCTTTACCTACTCCTCACATTTGGTTTTTCTAGGAAAAACACCATAACTAAACGTGCCCCAAGGCATCCCTATCGCACCAGATCCAAATCTAGAACGATGGGTGATCAAGAGGAGACACAGGAACAGATGAAAGCCGACGTGTCGGCTCTGAAAGAACAAATGGCTTCCATGATGGAGGCCATGTTAGGAATGAGGCAACTCATGGAGAAAAACGTGGCTACCGCTGCCGCTGTTAGTTCGGCTGCCGAAGCAGACCCAACTCTCTTAGTCACCGCGCACCATCCTCCCCCAAATGCGGTAGGACGAGGAAGGAGCACACTGGGGCACAACAACAACCCCCATTTGGGATACAACCGGGCGGCTTACCCTTGTCGATTACCGCCTAATTACACGCCGCCAATCATGCATGATGATGCGGGTCATGCCTCTTCCCCCATCCTTGAGAGGGAGCCTCCTTGACAGCCTGATGAGGTCCATGAAGATCACCGAGAATATGCCCAAGGAGATGTCGATTTCTACCCCCCAATCCCTGTCAAGGGGCCGGCACCCAACACATTGCCTCATCCCAACCTCACAGCACAACCAATATTCTTGTCCACAGAAGGACCACCCCCGACGGCCGAAGAAAAAAGGAAACTCGATCTCCTCGAGGAAAGATTGAGAGCTTTTGAAGGCTTCGGTGACTATCCGTTCGTAGACATGACGGATCTTTGCTTGGTATCAGATGTCGTCATCCCCCCAAAATTCAAAGTGCCCAACTTTGACAAGTATAAAGGGACGACTTGTCCTAAAAACCATCTCAAGATGTATTGTCGCAAGATGGGGGCGCACTCTAGGGATGAAAAGTTGTTGATACACTTTTTCCAAGATAGCTTGGCTGGAGTCGCGGTTGTTTGGTACACTAATCTGGAAGCTTCCCGCATCCTTACTTGGAAGGACCTGATTACTGCTTTCCTAAGGCAATATCAGTACAATTCCGATATGGCCCCCGATCGCACTCAGCTATAGAATATGTTTAAGAAGGAAGGTGAGACCTTTAAAGAATACGCACAGCGGTGGAGAGACCTGGCAGCACAAGTAGCCCCTCCCATGGTCGAAAGGGAGATGATTACCATGATGGTAGACACCTTGCCAGTGTTTTACTATGAGAAGTTGGTAGGCTACATGCCTTCCAGCTTCGCGGAGTTGGTATTCTCCGGGGAAAGAATCGAAGTAGGATTGAAAAGAGGGAAGTTCGATTATGTTTCCTCCACAAGTGTCAATGCTAAGAGAATCGGAGCAATTGGGGCAAAAAGGAAGGAGGGAGATACCCATGCCGTCACTTCAGCGCCCGCATGGGTCAAGCCCCCACAGACCTCTCATGGTACACATCAGTACGCGCAACATCATTCGAGCTTCTCAGCTCGCGCGGGAACTCTTCCAATTCAGCACCCAAACAGCCTAAGGCACCCGCCCCCATCCCGAGGGAGGCCCCTCAAGCTCCGGCTCCAACCACGACTCGCCCGGCCGGCAATGCCTACTTTGGCTCCGGTTCCAACGCCATGAGGAACTTTCCCCCGAAGCCAATTCCAGAATTCACCCCACTCCCAATGACGTACGAGGACCTCTTGCCATCCCTCATCGCCAATCAAATGGCCGTAATAACTCCCGGGAAGATCTACCAACCCCCTTTCCCAAAGTGGTATGATCCTAACACAACTTGCACATACCATGGGAATACCCCGGGCCATTCCATCGAAAAATGCCTGGCCCTTAAATACAAGGTCCAACATTTGATAGACGCTGGATGACTGACATTTCAAAAGGATTGGCCCAACGTGAAAACCAACCCGCTCGCCAATCATGGAGGGGGAGCGGTTAATGCCATTGAGTCAGATAGGCCGTGCAGGTCTAAGCCTTTAATGGACGTGGCAACCCCTAGGAGGTTTATCTTTGAGGCCCTACAAAAGGGAAGTGTAATTCCCCACGGTGGGCGTGAAGAGGATTCTTGTTTGTTGCATCCCGGCGAGCTACATGACACGGAAACATGTTTAGCAGTGGAGGAATTGTTGCAATGAATGATAGATCAAGGCCGACTGGAAGTCGGTGATGAGGGGAGGGACTAGCAGCATATATGTATGCCGTCCGCGAATGAGAGAAATTTTGGAAGGCCTAAACCTTTGGTGATATATTTCACCAAGGACGCAACTTTACAAAAGCCCCGATACCCCTCGGCAGCTAAACCTGTTCCTTTCCCATACCAAAACAGCCACGTAGTCTCGTGGAGGTATACACCTCCGAGTGGAAACGAAGAAGAGGCCACCGACATCAGTTCGTTGTCGGCCAAGGTAACCAACATCACGGGGCTGAGCGGTGTGACCCGCAGCGGTCGCGTATTTGCACCCCCGGACCTGCCAACACAACCCGCAAACGTCAAAGGGAAGGCAAAGATGGTGGAGGAACAAAATGACAAGACGACCCTCACTCTGAACGAGGATGTTTTGGTGAAGGTCTTCCGAAGAAAAGGGATGGTTGTGGCAAGAAGGAAGTGTTGCTAGAGGAAGCAAGCGAGTTTCTCCGCATTATTCAGCAGAGCGAGTTCAAGGTCATTGAACAGCTCAACAAAACCCTGGCCAGAGTCTCTCTTTTGGAACTACTCATGAGCTTTGAGCCTCATCGGGCTTTGCTGGTAAAGGTCTTGAACGAAGCTCATGTGGCCCAAGATATCTCTGTAGAAGGCTTTGGGGGACTCGTCAATAATATCACTGCCAACAACTATCTCGCCTTCGCCGAAGAAGAAATCTCTGCCGAGGGGAGAGGGCATAACAGGGCTTTACATGTATCAGTCAAATGCATGGACCACATCATAGCCAAGGTGCTTATCAATAACGGTTCCAGTTTAAACGTAATTCCCAAAAGCACTTTGGAGAAATTACCGTTTAATGCTTCCCATCTAAAGCCGAGTTCCGTGGTGGTCTGTGCCTTCGACGGTACCCGCCGAGAGGTTAGGGGAGAGATCGACCTCCCTGTACAGATAGGGCCCCATACCTGTCAGGTTACCTTTCAAATAATGGACATTAACCCCGCTTACAACTGCCTTTTGGGGCGCCCGTGGATCCACTCGGTGGGAGTCGTTCCCTCCACACTCCACCAAAAATTGAAATTCGTAGTAGAGGGGCATTTGGTTATCGTATCGAGTGAGGAAGACATCTTGGTGAGTTGCCCGTCCTCTATGCCATATGTGGAAGCCGCAGAGGAGTCATTAGAAACAACCTTCCAGTCTTTTGAGGTGGTTAGCATTGCCTTTGTAGATTCCTTCTCTAGGCAACCTTGCTTGTCCGATGCAGCAGTAATGATGGCCTGAGTGATGTTGGGGAATGATTACGAGCCCGGAATGGGTTTAGGCAAGGACAACGACGGCATAACCAGCCTGATAAGCACTAGAGGAAACCGTGGGAAGTTTGGGTTAGGCTATAAACCCACACAAGCGGACATAAGGAAAAGAGTTGCGGGAAGGAAAAGCGAAAGTCAAGGCTCGCGATTGGGACAAGAAGTCGAAGGAGGCCCGCCCTGCCACATCAGTAGGAGCTTTATAAGCGCGGGTCTAGGACACGAAGGCCAAGTCGTTGCGATATGCGAAGATGATTTGCCGAGTGGGTCGGATTTGGTACGACCATGCCCTCCTGGTTTCCAACTAGGAAATTGGCGAGTGGAGGAGCGCCCGGACATTTACGCAACAAGCATAATGTAACCCTTTGTGGCTTTTAAACTCTACGGTTGGGCCTAGGAGTTAGAGTTTCCTTTTGTTAAGGCTTTATGTCTTTTTTTCCTGAATTTATAATACAAAGATCTTTCTTCATCTGTTCCTACGTCTCTACCCATTCTCATCCATCTGCATGTTTATTTCTTTACGTTTAAAATGCCAGATCCGACGATGAGTCCCTCGAAGGTACTAATACCTGGGACCCAACCATCGATTTCGAGCAAGAAATGAATCAAACGAAGGATGAAGAGGACGAGGACGTGGGACTTCCCCCGAAGTTGGAAAGGATAGTCACCCATGAGGACCAAGAGATGGGGCCTCATCAAGAAGAGACATAACTAGTGGACTTAGGAATCGGCAGTGGGAAAAAAGAAGTAAAGATAGGCACGAGTATGACCACACCCATCCGTGAAGAATTGACAGCCTTGCTAAAAGACTACCAAGATATCTTTGCTTGGTCGTACCAAGATATGCCCGGTTTGAGTTCTGACATTCTACAACACCGATTATCTCTAAATCCCGAGTGTTCCCCAGTAAAACAAAAGCTGAGGAGGATGAAGCCCGAGACATCCTTGAAAATAAAAGAAGAGTTAAAGAAACAATTTGACGCTGGTTTTTTGGCTGTCGCTCGGTACCCAGAATGGGTTGCCAAAACTGTACCAGTCCCTAAGAAAGATGGGAAGGTGCGAATGTGTGTGGATTATCGGGACCTGAATTGAGCCAGTCCCAAAGACAATTTTCCTTTGCCGCACATCGATATCCTCGTGGATAATACGGCCAATTTCGCTTTGTTTTCCTTCATGGATGGGTTCTCCGGTTACAATCAGATAAAAATGGCGCCAGAGGATATGGAAAATACTACCTTCGTCACCCTGTGGGGAACGTTCTGTTACAAGGTAATGTCCTTTGGACTCAAGAATGTCGAGGCAACTTATCAACGGGCTATGGTGGCTTTGTTCCACGATATGATGCACCAAGAGATCGAGGTCTATGTGGACGATATAATTGCCAAATCTAAGACCGAGGAGGAACACCTTGTCAACCTGCGGAGGTTGTTCCAAAGGCTTAGGAAGTATCAATTGAGGTTAAACCCCACTAAGTGCACTTTCGGGGTCAAATCAGGGAAATTGCTAGGTTTCATCGTATGCCAGAAAGGGATAGAGGTGGACCCCGAAAAGGTGAAAGTCATCCTTGAGATGCCGGAACCCTGTACCGAGAGGCAAGTCCAAGGTTTCTTGGGATGTTTGAATTATATTGCCAGATTCATATCACAGCTCACTGCTATTTGTGAGTTGTTGTTCAAACTCTTATGCAAAAACCAAACCGTCCGCTGAAACGAGGATTGTCAAGAAGCGTTTGGAAGGATCAAACAGTGCCTCATGAATCCTCCTATGCTTATGCCGCCAGTGCCCAGAAGGCCTCTCATCTTGTATATGACGATTTTGGACGAGTCGATGGGATGTATGCTGGGGCAACATGACGAGCCCGGGAAGAGAGAGCGCGCTGTCTACTACTTGAGTAAGAAGTTCACGGCCTGTGAAATGAATTACTCCCGGCTCGAAAGAACGTGTTATGCTTTAGTCTGGGCGTCCCACCGTCTAAGACAATACATGCTGAGCCATACCACCTGGTTGATATCCAAGATGGACCCGGTTAAGTACATCTTTGAAAAGCTCGCTATCACAGGACGGATCGCCCGGTGGCAAGTCTTGCTATATGAGTTTGATATATTTTACGTCACCCAAAAGGAAATAAAAGGAAGTGCCTTGGCAGATTATTTGGCTCAGTAGCCTCTCAACGACTATCAGCCCATGCATCCCGAATTCCTAGATGAGGACATCATGGCCTTGTTTGAGGAAAAGCTAGACGAGGACCGGGACAAATGGACCGTATGGTTTGACGGAGCGTCAAACGTTCTAGGCCATGGCATTGGAGCAGTATTGGTCTCTCCAGACAACCAATGTATACCTTTCACAGCCAGGCTGGGGTTTGACTGCACCAACAATATGGCCAAGTATGAAGCATGTGCCCTGGCCGTCTAGGCAGCAATTGACTCTAATGTCAAACTGCTCAAAGTGTACGGGGACTCAGCATTGGTGATTCACCAGTTGAGAGGGGAATGGGAAATTAGAGACCCCAAGTTGATACCCTACAAAGCCTATATCAAGAAGTTGGCTGATTCCTTTGATGAGATCTCCTTCCATCACGTTCCCTGGGAGGAAAATCAAATGGCGGATGTGCTTGCTACTTTGGCATCCATGTTCCAGCTAACACCGCACGGGGACCTACCATACATTGAGTTCTGGTGTCGTGGCAGACCTGCGCATTGTTGTCAGGTAGAAGAGGAACGGGACGGTAAGCCTTGGTATTTCGATATGAAGCGATTCATGGAAAGCAAAGAATACCCACCGGGGCTTCCGACAATGATAAAAGGACATTGAGGAGATTGGCAACCGGTTTCTTCATGAGCGAGAGCATACTATATAAAAGAAACCATGACATGACTCTCGTGCGATGCATGGATGCCAAAGAGGTGAACCACATGATCGAGGAAGTCCACGAGGGTTCGTTTGAAACGCACGCCAATGGGCATGCTATGGCCAGGAAGATCCTGAGAGTGGGTTATTACTAGCTCACCATGGAAAGTGATTGTTGCATCCATGTAAGGAAGTGTCATAAATGTCAAGCATTCGCAGACAATGTCAATGCTCCGCCACATCCTCTGAATGTCATGTCCGCCCCTTGGCCATTTTCCATGTGGGGGATAGACGTCATAGGGGCCATCGAACCCAAGGCTTCGAACGGTCATCACTTCATTCTAGTGGCAATAGATTATTTCACCAAATGGGTCGAAGCGGCTTCCTACACCAATGTCACGAGGAGTGTAGTGGTCAGATTCATAAAGAGGGAGCTGATTTGTCGGTACGGACTCCCTAGGAAGATCATTACTGACAATGGCACCAATCTGAATAACAAGATGATGCAGGAAATGTGCACGGATTTCAAAATCCAACATCACAATTCCACGCCCTACCGACCAAAGATGAACGGAGCCGTGGAAGCAGCCAACAAGAATATTAAGAAAATTATTCAGAAGATGACAGTGTCATACAAAGATTGGCATGAGATGTTGCCTTTTGCCTTGCATGGATACCGAACTTCGGTACGAACTTCTACTGGGGCAACGCCGTATTCCTTGGTTTATGGAACGAAAGCGGTACTCCCATTTGAAGTAGAGATCCCTTCCCAGAGAATACTAGCAAAATCAGGTTTAGAAGAATCAGAGTGGGCTCAAACACGCTTTGACCAACTCAACCTTATTGAAGGTAAGCGCTTGACGGCCATGAGCCATGGGCGCCTGTATCAACAAAGAATGAAGAATGCTTTCGACAAGAAGGTGCGCTTGCGCAAGTTCCATGAGGGGGACCTTGTGCTGAAAAAGATGTCCCACGCTGTTAAAGATAGTCGAGGGAAGTGGGCGCCGAACTACGAAGGACTTTTCATTGTGGGAAAGGCTTTTTCCGGAGGTGCCTTGGTGCTTACCAACATGGATGGTGAGGAGCTACCTCTACTCGTGAACTCTGATGTTGTCAAGCGATACTATGCTTAGAATCTGGGGCAATTAAGGATATCGCTGCATGTTCTTTTATTTTTATGTGTTCTTCTTGGTTTCCCCCAGGGATTCCTGTCTGCTGTAATTTTCTCGTCACGGTCTTTTAAGAGAAGAGAATATGAGTTTGAGACTTCAGTCCTCACTTTGTGTGCTTTAAACCATGTACGGTTGTCATAACCTGAGCCTTTTCGCTCAATCCATAGGATGCCCCAAGCGCTTAATTAAAATTGAACCTAACCAACTTTCACTAAAAATATTGTTGCATTTGAAAACACTCATGCATACGCATACGCATGCATATTTTGTGATAACAGGGGCAAGACCGTCTTAGGCAGTGGTCAGATGCCGGGACGAAGCTGAAGGCAGAAACCCATCAAGGTAAAATGGTAACGCGGCCACGGTTTGCCACGCGATGTCATTTCCTACTTTCAGGTACTTAGGGACAGACGCAGGTAGAGGCTAGGGTCACGACCGATGGATCGTCGTCCCTTGCCTAGCTTTGGACAAATGGAAAGCGCCGCTGCAAGGAAGCCTAGTATCCTTTAAATTCCTGTTAGTTATTACGATTGTGTCTTTAAAGTAAATATTGAATGCCTAATCTACCCTGAAGGGGTTCGAGTAAGCGAACGCCGACCCATAGAAAGCCTTACTTATTTCTTCCCCAAAAAAAAGAAAAGTGCAGGTGCCTGGGCAAGCAATCCTTGCACGAGAGTGGTTAAAAGGGGGGAGGGAGAAGTTTTTCTGCACCAAAAACTCCCCCCTCCTCATTCAAAAGCAAGAGCTCACAGATTTCACGAGTTTGCAACCCTTAGGTCACCATTTTTCGCGTTTTTGATTCCGTTTTGCACTATTATTCATCTCCAACAAGTAAGTATCTCATTCTTAAGTTTTCTAGCTTTCCATTGATGTATCTTGGTCTTCTTTTGGTGCTCTAAATTGTGTGAATATGCCCAAACCTATGGGGCAATTTTGGCTTTGTTTCATGCTTGATTGGTGTGACTTAGGGGGTTGTAAGGGATGGCCCTAGGCCTATGGTGCATTCTGAAGCAATGGGGCATGCCACATTGCCCCCATTCCCTTGCTATTCATGCCTAAACATGCGCCCACCAAGTGCTCGGTGAAATGCCTCAATGACATATGGGCATGGTTTTGTGAACTTTGGATTGTGGGGTTGTTTTATATGTGTAGGGACAGCATGTAGAGGTTAAAATGAGTGCCCGAATGCGATTCTAGGCCTAGGAGCCCAAGCTTTTGATTTCAATACAAGAAAGCGTAAAAATGAGGGCATTGTGATATGAATTTCCCTTTAGGCCAGCGGCTGATTTTTCGGGCTGCACCATGATGTTTGCCTAGCTTGTGTAACAATGTTATTCACCATGTACATATATATATAGGATAGGTAGCTAGAGACAAGACCCTTCAAATAAAACGTGTATATGTTGAATAGGTGGTCGAGTGCTTCATAAAAGTACACGCGTTTGAATGTGGCACAAGAATGCTTCCCAAAATGAATACATGATGTGGAATTGCCTCTCAAGTGTAGATAGATGGCATGAAAATTCCTTTTCAAATAGATGCAAGTGTGTTCATGATGTGAGATGGGCTCTCCAATGTGCATATATGTATAAATAAATGTGAATGAAACAACAAAAAATTTGTATGTTAATGAAATACTCCAAATGTGCGTAGGTAATTTTTGGTAGCAAAATACTTTGAATATGGACATGTGTAATTTTGACACAATACCTTGAGCATGCATATATGAATTCTTTTCAAAAAAAATATATGTGTGGTAACTAGAATGTTTTGAATATCTTTGTATATTGATATGAATAGCAGGATACTTGGCACGTATGCACGTTGGTAAATATTCTTCTTTAAGGAGATGCGTGCACAAGTTTGTTCTAAATCGAAAAGATTAGCATACCGTTTTTTGCTTTTAAAAAGCATTTCCTTGTAAACTAACTTTCCAAATGTTTGTCCTCGCAGAAAATGGCTCCGAAAAAGCTTTCCGCGAAGAGATCTAGGAGGGACTCCACGGCTGAAGGGACCAGTGCTGCTCCCGAGTTTGATAGCCACCATTTCAGGAGCGCCGAGCACCAGCAGCGTTTCAAGGCCATCAAAGGATGGTCGTTCCACCGAGAGACACGCGTCCAGCTCAAGGACGATGAGTACACTGACTTTCAGGAGGAGATAGCCCGCCGACATTGGACGTCGCTGGTCACTCCTATGGCTAAGTTTGACCCAGATATAGTCCTGGAGTTTTATGCTAATGCTTGGCCCACAGAAGAGGGAGTGCAGGACATGCGGTCATGGGTGAGGGGTCAGTGGATTCCCTTTGACGCAGATGCCCTCAACCAGTTCCTGGGTGACCCGCTAGTGTTAGAGGAAGGTCAGGAGTGCGAGTTTAGTCAGAGGAGGAACAGGGCCGATGGGTTCGACGAAGAGGCCATTGCCCAGTTATTATGCACCCCGGGGCAGGATTTTGCCCGGACCGCTACCGGGAGACGGGTGCGGATCATGCGCACCAGCATGACCACCTGGACACAGATGTAGATGACATTGCTGCTTAGCAATGTCTTGCCTAGTGATCAAAACTCCGACCTTCCTCTGCCGAAGTGTCAGCTGGTGTATGCCATCTTGACACGGATGAGTGTCCATGTGGCTCAGTTAATTGCTGACGCCATCTATTTATTTGCAGGTATGCCACCCACCAGGCACCCTCTAAACCCAGATAAGTCTAGCAGGGCCCTAGGGTTTCCAACATTGATCACGGGCCTCTGCCAATCATTCGGGGTTCCCGTCATGCCTAGTAAGGTGATCCGACCGCCGATCACCCGGGGCTTCATTGACAAGTATAGCACGCCTAGGCAGGCGCAGGGTGATGCATCGCAGGCCGCAGACGTACTACCACCAACAGGCGGCCAACCACCGGGGGCAGGTGCAGATACACCAGTGTCTCTACCAGCTCAGCCTCAGTCAGCAGGGCCAGGGTTTCGTTCCTTTTGCATGCCCTACTCCAGATCAGTTTAGGACTGAGGTCGCATGGACCGGAGATTAGCCCGAGGCCCGGGCAGGGAAGGCGCCTGTAGGAGCTCCCGACGATGTAGAGGAGGCCCACATGGACGAGGAGATGACAAACTTGCTCAACTTGGGAGGAAGCGGAGCCATGTGACCGAGGTCACCACATTTTTTTTGACATTACTGTTTTTTGATTAGTTTGCTATTGATGTTTTCTGTTATTGTCTATATTGCTATTGACATTACTATTTTCTGTTTTTGTTCATATGGTTGCTAATGTTACTATCATTATTGTTCGTTTCTGTTAGAAATTTTTGGCATTATGGCTCTCAGTTATTTCATCACCGTTTTTGCGACTTACCATTTTCGTGCGTTTTTTGTTCACCTTGTGGTTAGATATAAATAGGTAGTGTGCACCCTCGTCTGCACGACCTTGTCAAAGAGAAAAAGGAAAGAAGAAAGAGGAAATGAACAAATGATAAATAACTTAAAAAAGAAAAAGAGGAAAAGGAAAAGGGAGCATGTAAGAAAAGAAAAAAAGGAAATAAATAAAAATAAAAAGTTGTCTGGCTAAAAAACAACATGCTTGTGAAAAGAGATAATTTCCAACTTTTCTTTGAAAAAAATCACTGATCATAACTGTCATACCCTAATTTCGTCAGGGTACCATTGTTTGACGGCATGCAATCTTTGTTGACCGCTTCGAGGTACTGGGCACCCTTTGTTACACAATACGTGAAGTTCCGTGACATGCCGGAGATCAAAAGGAAGCATTGTTACACAATCCGTGAGTTTCCATAACATGCTGGAAATCAAAAGGAAGCATTGTTACGCAATCCGTGAGGTTTTGTAACATTCCGAAAGCCAAAAAAAGAGTAATTATGTGACCCGTAAGGTTCCGTAACCTTACGGAAAGAAAACAAGTATCGTTACGAAATTCATAAAGTTTCATAACGTTACAGAAAAAGAATCACCAAAAAAAAAAGCAAGGGGGTGTATTTAGTAAAAAAAGGGGTGCAAATAGCAACCTGGCCCACTTGGGCCTTCCAGGATGATCCTCCAGAAGGTGATTGCTTCTGGAGGAAGCAACCTGGCTCGCCTGGGCGTGCTGAGCTCACCTGGGCGAGCTGGGTGGCAAGCTCCTCCCCTATTTTCCTATAAATAGAGGGAGGAGTGAAGGAGAAAGGGGTTCAGCCCTTCTGGTACTTCGGGATCACTTAAAATTAGTGAGAAAAATTGTTTCCGTGAAGAAAATCCAAGCCGAGGCACTTTCGTAACGTTTCTGTAACATTTCCATGGGTGATTTCGCGAAGATTTTCAACCGTTCTTCGTCGTTCGTCGTTCGTTCTTCGTCATTCTTCGGTCTTCAACCAGTAAGTTCCCAAAATCGAACTTTTCAATTCATTCTATGTACCCTTGGTGGTCCCCATTTGTTTCACGTACTTTTATTTTCGTTTCATTTACTTTCCGTACCCCCTTTTGACGTGCTTTAGTCATTTACTTAAGTCATTTTCTCGCCTAATCAAAAAATAAAATAAATTTCCTCCGATCATTTGAATTGTAATATCCGTTAATTTCTATTAAAATGAAATCCGACCGTTCGGTCATGCCGTAACCACGTTGGAAACCAAAAAGAGGTAAAATAATAATATAATAATCAAAAAATATCTTTTAGTAAAATAAACCAAAAATAATCAATCGGACGTTTCTCTTTGGGATTTCTCTTTCTTAATTGAATTGACTAATAACTAAAGTGAAACTAAGGCTAAAATCAACTCGCAAAGTCAAGCTCGTCTGCAAAAAATTACTAAAAAAGGATTTTAAGGTTCGATACCTCAGTTTTTCTCACCAAGTAAAAATGGATCATTTTAAGGTCCAGTGCCTTAAAAGGACCACCTTCCAAGTAAAAAGAATCGCTTGATTCGCCCTTTAGAAAGAACTACGTAGGTCTGATTTCCTCTTCGATGGAGGGTACGTAGGAGCAAGAGCCCCGCTTTTGTTGACCTCAAAAATAAAAAAGAAATAAAAGTTTAGATGCATGATTTCACACAATTCTAATATAAGGTTGTTGTCCTTTGGGACAAACATGAGAGGTGCTAATACCTTCCTCAAACGTAAATGCAACTCCCGAATCTGGAATATTCTTCATGACCGGTTTCCTTCGGTTTTTCCAATGTTTTCCACAAATAAACGTTGGTGGCGACTCCGTGCATTTTCCTACTTTGGAAAGCGCACCCGTGAACCTCGCCTTGCTCGCCCGCAAAAGGATAGGTTGCGACAGTTGGTGACTCCACTGGGGACTGTTTTTGTGAGTTAGGCCTATTTTAGGAAAGTGTGGAATTGTGAAACTTTGTGTGTGCATTTTTTTGAACTGTGTAAATATAATAAATGTTGTCTTTTCCACATTTTTACACTGCATTCTAAGCACCCACGGGTTTGAGTGAAAAAAGGGGCCCTATACCCGGGTCCATGGGAATCTAAGGAGTGGAGGTGAATCTATGGTCATGCTAGGTCTCCGACTTGCTTGATAATAGTGAAACCTCGTCTAGAGCTTTTTCTCTTTATAATGTGTTGTCACTGGTATTCCATACCGTCGCAATATTATTATCTTGAGTGATGATACCTTTAGAAAACAACCATGTGAGATATGGATCGTTGGGAGTAGTTATTAGAGACCCCTAGATATTATCCTATAGGTCCCCAAATAGGGGCATGGAGCAAACACGCTCTGTGCCATTTGTTCTCATGCTTTCTTCTGCGAATAGCACATAAATTATAGTTTTGCTGTATAGCTAGTGATATTTTGTCTCTTTAGAGTAATGCGTCACTTTTTAATGCATACGTTGGGGCTCCGCAATGCTTAGAACGTAGTATTAAAAAGATGGATCTTTTTCGGTCTCGTATATGTAAATTACCACTTGTTTTTCCGTTCATTTCATGCATGCGCATTGCATCATTCATATCGGAGCCTTGATTCACCCCGTTTTTAGGTAAATGATGGGGACAAATCAAAACGGAAAAAGATTCTATCAAGTCAAGATTAAGGGCCTAGATGTCACCAGTCTTAAGGAGTTGGGACGGTTGATGGGACCCCTCCAAAGGCAAGCCTTCCGCAAAGTGTACGAAAAGATTTTAGATTTGACCACAGCAGAGGTATTTACGGAAGCCGTTGTATCCCTCGCCCAATACTATGACCAGGCATTGAGATGCTTTACGTTTGGGGACTTCCAAATAGTACCGACTGTTGAAGAATTTGAGGAGATTTTGGGATGCCCTCTTGGGGGAAGAAAACCGTATCTTTTCTCCGGGTTTCTTCCCTCATTGAGCAAGATTGCAGCTGTGGTCGGAGATTCGGCGAGAGAGTTGGATCGTATGAAGCAAACTCGAAACGGCGTAGTGGGCCTACCACGAAAATACTTGGAAGGCAAGACAAGGGATATGGCGAGTCAAGAAGAGTGGGTCCCATTTGCGAATATACTAGCTTTGCTAATCTTTGGGGTTGTCCTCTTTCCAAACGTGGACAGTTTGGTGGACCTAGCCACAATTGATGCTTTCCTTGCATATCACCATAGCAAGGAGAGCCCGGTGGTAGCTATCTTGGCGGACTTATTTGATACATTTGACCGAAGGTGCGAGAAGAAAAGCGCACGGATTGTCTGTTGTTTACCCGCTCTTTGTGTGTGGTTGGTTTCGCACCTATTCCAACAAGACATAAGGCACCCGTGTCCGCTTCAAAGTTATCGCTCGTGCGTCGAAAAAAGAAG
The DNA here is from genome assembly GCF_004193775.1 of Glycine soja. NCBI lineage: Eukaryota > Viridiplantae > Streptophyta > Magnoliopsida > Fabales > Fabaceae > Glycine > Glycine soja. The sequence continues at coordinate 9,053,003 of NC_041006.1, read as the reverse complement.
AGTAGATTGGGACCAATACTTGGCTGGGATAGGAGGCAGCACAATCAACTGGTTTCCTCGATGGAAGGAAGGCAAGGAGGGAGTTCTCTTCTCATGTGGGGACTACCCAAACGTTCCGTTGATAGGGACGAGGGGTTGTATTAACTATAATCTCACACTTGCTATAAGACAGTTAGGGTACCCCATGAGGGGAGCACCGACGGAAGAGAGCCTCTCGCCTTTCCTTGTGAGAGATTTTGGCGCGCAAAGTTTCAAGATTGTACAAAGAGTCCACAAGGCGTGGGAAAGCCCGTTAAGGAAAGATAAAAAAACTTAGGGGAATCCGTAATGGCATCATCGGTGGTTATCATGAATGGCTAAGAGTTCATACACGAGGGTTAGATTGGCTCTCCAAGTTGAAAATTATCAACGTGGAGAACTTTGAAGCTCCGGAAGAGGATGAAGAAGTCCAAGCTCTAAAATTAGAGCTAGGAAAGGCAAGACTCGCCAAAGAAAAATTCAAGTTAGTCGCTACAGACATCCTGAAAGAGTGTGCCGAATTACGAGAGGAAAATGCGGCTACCGCAAGAGCCCTCGAACGAGAAACCAAGAGGGCTCGCAAGGAAGAGCATGGTCGAGATTAATTCTGAGGAGTTTTGTGGGGCAGCAACAATGAGCTCAAGCTCCGGAGAGAGGAAAGAGACCAGTCACGAGTACATGGCATGGTCTTAAAGGAGGAGTTAGCTGCTTGCTCAAGATCAAATCACGCGCCTACAGCTGCTTTTTGGGGAGACCCTGGATTCAAGTGCTAGGAGTGGTCCCTTCGATGCTTCACCAGAAATTGAAATTCGCGGTTGGTGGACTCTTGGTGATAGTGTCACGCGAAGAAGATATGTTGGTGAGCTGCCCCTCCTCCGTACCATATGTAGAAGCAGCGGAGGAATAATTGGAAACGACTTTCCAATCCTTCGAGGTGGTGAGTTGTGCCTCCGTGGAAACGAGTCCGTTGCTACCTTGTCTCTCTAATGCGGCCCTAATGTTGGCACGGGTAATGCTCAGGCACAGTTACGAGCCCGGAATGGGTCTGGGCAAGGACAGCCATGGGAATTCCGATGTGGTCGGCATTAGGGGGAACCCGTACAAATATGGGTTGGGGTATGAACCCAGGAAACCGGGAAGAAGGAATGCACCGTCAAGACTTCAGGCAGATAGGGCATGGCCCGGCCATGTTAGCCAGTGTTTCACAAGTGCCGGGATAATGTTCGAGGAAGAGGTAGCGGCAATAGGAGAGGAGTCTCCACAAGACCCGCCAAGTTTCGTACGACCGTGCCATCCCAATTCCCAAGTGGGGAACTGGCGTGTGATGAGCCAGTCGGGAGTCTATATCGCTGATTCAATGTAATTAGAGGCTATAGATTCCTTTCTCTTTTGTTTTGTGAAATCTACCTTATTAAATAACAAAGAGATCTTGTTTCATATGTTCTTGCTATTCCACCTTTTCTCATATCATTTTGCATGTTTTGTTTTTTGTCTTGAATGGTATAGATGTGAGGGTCGATTCTTTGAGGATCCTAACAACGAGGGTTTGATAATCGATTTTGACCGAGAAGTAAGTCAAACAATAAACGAAGAAGAGGAAGAGGACATCCTTTCACCAGAGTTGGAAAGGTTGATCGCTCAGGAAGAATGCGAAATGAAGCCTCACCAAGAGGAAACCGAACTGATAAACTTAGAGACCGGAGAGGGAAAGAAAGAAGTGAAAGTAGGAACCGGTATGACCGCACCTATCCGTCAAGGTTTGGTAACCCTTCTTGAAGAATATCAAGACATCTTCGCATGGTTGTACCAAGACATGCCAGGTCTAGACCTCGACATTGTGCAGCATAAGTTGCCATTGAATCCTGGGTCTTCCCCGGTTAAGCAAAAACTATGAAGGATGAGACCCGAAATGTCTTTGAAAATTAAAGAAGAAGTGAGAAAGCAGTTCGATGCGGGTTTCTTGGCTGTAGCTCGATACCCGGAGTGGGTAGCCCACATTGTCCCGGTCCCAAAAAAGGACGGCAAAGTGCGAATGTGCGTAGACTATCGGGACTTAAACCGAGCCAGTCCTAAAGACAATTTTCCCTTACCACACATTGATATACTAGTAGATAATACAACCAGGTTCGCCCTTTTCTCCTTTATGGATGGTTTCTCAGGGTATAGTTAGATAAATATGGCACCCAAAGATTTGGAGAAGACCATTTTCGTCACCCTGTGGGGAACATTATGCTACAAAGTGATGGCCTTCGGGCTGAAAAATGCTGGGACAACCTATCAACGTGCCATGGTAGCTTTATTCCACGACATGATGCATAAAGAGATAGAAGTCTACGTAGATGACATGATTGCCAAATCTCAAACCGAGGACGAACACCTCGTCAATCTGCGTAAGCTGTTTGGAAGGCTGCGGAAATACCAACTGAAACTAAACCCCGCCAAGTGCACCTTCGGGGTAAAATCGGGGAAGTTATTGGGATTTATCGTGAGCCAGAAAAGGATAGAGATAGATCCCAAGAAAGTGAAGGCCATTCTTGAAATGCCAGAGCCACACACGGAGAAGCAGGTTTGAGGTTTCCTAGGCAGGTTGAATTACATTGCGAAATTTATCTCGCAACTCACCCCTACCTGCGAGCCCATCTTCAAACTATTGCGTAAAAACCAGGCGGTCCTGTGGAACAGCGACTGCCAAGAGGCCTTCGAAAAAATCAAACAGAGCCTCGCAAATACCCTAGTGCTCATGCCACCTGTAAAAGGAAGACCTATTTTCCTGTACATGATTGTGTTAGACGAGTCTATGGGGTGCGTGTTGGGTTAGCACGATGACTCTGGGAAAAAGGAACAAGCCATTTACTATTTAAGCAAGAAGTTTACCGCCTGTGAGATGAATTACTCAATGTTGGAAAGGACGTGTTGTACCTTGGTATGGGCGTCACATCGTCTTAGGTAGTACATGCTCAGTCATACCACGTGGCTTATTTCCAAAATGGATCCCATGAAATACATCTTTGAGAAACCATCCCTCACGGGACGAATCGCTAGGTGACAGGTACTACTATCTGAATTCGATATTGTGTACGTCACCCAAAAGGCGATAAAGGGGAGCGCCTTGGCAGATTATTTGGCCCAACAACCCATCCAAGATTATTGGCCGAAGCACCCTGAGTTCCCGAATGAAGACATCATGGCCCTATTCGAAGAGAAGCGAATGCACGAGGATATAGACAAATGGATTGTTTGTTTCGAAGGGGCATCTAATGCTTTGGGCCATGGAGTAGGGGTAGTCCTTGTATCCCCAGATGATTAATGCATTCCTTTCACGGCCAGGCTAGGTTTCGATTGTACCAACAATATGGCCGAATACGAAGCGTGCGCCCTTGGGGTTCAAGCGGCCATTGATTTTGACGTAATGCTACTCAAAGTGTATGGAAACTCGACTTTGGTAATACGCCAGTTGAGAGGAGAATGGGAAACTAGGGATCAAAAGTTGATACTCTATCAAACTCATATCTTGAAGTTAGCCGAATTCTTTGACGACATTTCTTTCCACCACATACCTTGGGAAGAGAACCAAATGGCCGATGCATTGGCCACCTTGGCATCCATGTTTCAAACTTGCCCCAAACGGGGATCTACCATACATTGAATTCAGATCTCGGGGCAAGCCGGCACATTGTCGTGCGATAGAGGAAGAGCGAGATGGGAAACCGTGGTATTTCGACATCAAACAGTATGTCGAGAACAAAAAATATCCACCAGGTATTTCCAACAATGACAAAAAAACGTCAAGGAGATTGGCTACCGGTTTCTTTGTGAGTGGTACCATCCTGTACAAACGAAACCACGACATGACCCACTCGCGATGCGTAGATGCCAAAGAGGCAAACTACATGATTGAGGAAATCCACGGGGGTTCATTTGAGACACATGCCAATGGGCATGCTATGGCCAGGAAGATCCTTAGAGCAGGTTATTCCTGGCTCACTATGGAAAGTGATTGTTGCTCCCATGTACGGAAATGCCATAAATGTCAAGCATACGCGGACAATGTCAATGTTCCGCTACATCCTCTGAATGTCATGTCCTCCCCTTGGCCTTTTTCCATGTGGGGGATAGATGTCATTGGGGCCATCGAACCCAAAGCTTCAAATGGTCATCGCTTCATTCTCATGGCGATAGATTATTTCACCAAATGGGTCGAAGCGGCTTCTTATACCAATGTCACGAGGAGTGTGGTGGTCAGATTCATAAAGAAGAAACTGATTTGTCGATACGGACTCCCTAAGAAGATCATTACTGACAATGGCACCAATCCGAATAACAAAAAGATGCAGGAAATGTGCGGGGATTTCAAGATCCAGCATCATAACTCCACCCCCTATCGGCCAAAGATGAACGGGGCTGTGGAGGCTGCAAATATAAATATTAAGAAGATTATTCAGAAGATGACGGTGTCATACAAAGATTGGCATGAGATGTTGCCTTTTGCCCTGCATGGATATCGAACCTCGGTACGAACTTCTACTGGGGCAACGCCATATTCCTTGGTTTATGGGATGGAAGCGGTACTCCCATTTAAGGTAGAGGTCCCTTCCCAGAAAATACTAGCAGAATCGGGCCTAGAAGAATCAGAGTAGGCTCAAACACGTTATGAACAACTCAACCTTATTGAAGGTAAGCGTCTGACGGCCATGAGCCATGGGCGCCTGTATCAACAAAGAATAAAGAACGCGTTCGACAAGAAGGTACGCCCGCGCAAATTCAATCAGGGGGACCTTGTCCTGAAAAGATATCCCACACTGTTAAAGATAATCAAGGGAAGTGGGCCCCGAATTACGAAGGGCCTTTCGTTGTGAAGAGGGCTTTTTCTGGGGGACTCTGGTGCTCACCAACATGGATGGCGAGGAGCTACCCTCGCCCATGAACTCCGATGTCGTTAAGCGATATTACGCTTGAAATATGGGGCAATTGAGGAAACCGCTACATGTTCTTTTTATTTTTGTGTTTTTGTTCTTCTTGGTTTCCTCCAGGGATTTCTGTCCACTGTAATTGTCTCATCACAGTTCTTTAAAAGAAGAGAACATGGGTCTGAGGCTTCAGTCCTCACTTTGGTTTTAGACCATGTGCAGTTTGTGATAACCTGAGCCCTTTCGCTCAATTCATGGGGTGCCCCAAGCGCTTAATTAAAACTGAACCTAACCAGCTTTCACTAAGAAGATTATTGCATTGAAAACATTCATGCATACGCATACACATGCATATTTTGTGATAACAGGGGCAGAATCGTCTTAGGCAACGGTCAAAGGTCGAGACAAGGTTAAAGGCAGAAACCAATCAAGGTAAGCCGACGACGCGGTCACGATTTGCCACACATTGTTGTTTCCTACTTTCAGGTACTTAGGGACGGACGCAAGGAGAGGCTAGGGTCACGACCAATAGGTCGTCATCCATTGCCTAGCCCAGGACAAACGGAAAGCGCCGCTGCAAAGCAGCCTAGTATCCTTTAAAATCTCCGGTAATTATTGTTGTTGTGTCTATAAAATAAATATTTGATTCCTAATCTACCATGAGGGGTTTCGAGTAAGCGAACGCTGACCCTTAGGAGTCTTACTTATTTCCCCATTAAAAAAAATTTGCTGGTTAGCTCGCCTGGGCGAGCTGAGCTCGCTTGGGCGAGCAACCCCTGCACGAAATGGGTTAAAAATGGGGAAGGGGGAAGGTTTTTGCACCAAAAAACTCTTCCCCCCCCCCCCTCATTCAAAGAGAAAGCTACGGGAATCACCAATTTTGCAGCCCCTAGGTCACCATTTTTCGCATTTTTGATTCCATTTTGCTCTATTATTCATCTCCAACAAGTAAGTACCTCATTCTTGGGCTCTTTGGATTTCCATTGATATATTTTGGTGGTCTAAGTTGCATGTATTTGCTCAGAATGTGAGGGATTTATCCTTGAATTATTTCTTGTTTTTGTTGAATTATGGGGTTGTAGGGTATGGCCTTAGGCCTAGGGTGCATTCTGAGATAAAGGGGCATGCCACATTTCCCCCATTCCCTTGATTTTCAGGCTTAAACATGAGCCCACCAAGTGTTCGGTGAAATGCCTCAATGCCATTTGCGCATGATTTTGTGGAACTTAGCTTGCGAAACAAATTATGCGCATTGTGAGTGTGTGGGTAGTTTGTAGAAGCTAGACTAAAGCGCCAAAAGGATGACTCATGCCTAGGAATCTAAGTTTCCAGTTTTGAATGTAAAAGATGCATGAGTATTAGAATATGCTTGAGGAGTTTTTTGACTAGAATTCAAAGCTTGTTGCCCCATGAGGAATGCCTTGCGCTTAGATAGCATGAAAAAGCCCTTCAATAATATGTATGTATGTAAATATGTAGCATGAAATGCCTTGCAAAATGTTGAATAAAATGCCTTGCAAAATGTTGAATAAAATGCCTTGCAAAATATGAATATATATAGCATGAAAATGCCTTGCAAAATATGAATATATATAGCATGAAAATGTCTTGCATAATATGAATATATATAGCATGAAGTGCCTTACAAAGTGTTGGATGGGTAGCATAAAAGTGTTTTTCAAAATATGTGTATTTGTGAGTAGGTAGCAAAAGAAGCCTTCCAAAAAATGTGTGTATATATATAGGATGTAGCACGAAAAGGTTTGTCAAAAAATATGTACATGGATGTGTGTCGTAAAGTGCCTTTCACCAAATTTTTATGTGTGCAAATGCATGTGTCATAAAATAGCATGGCCCCAATATGATTATTTTATAAAGTGCGTGTTGACACTCACGCCATATGAAGTGTTGTTTGGCTCTTGTTTGTAATGATTGGTATATTCCTCGTAAACTAACTTTCCAAATGTTTGTCCTTGCAGGAAATGGCTCTGAGGAAGCTTTCCACAAAGAGATCTAGGAGGGACACCGCGGCTGAGGGGACCAGTGCCGCTCCCGAGTTTAACAGTCATCGTTTCAGGAGTGTTGAGCACCAACAGCGTTTCGAGGCCATCAAAGGATGGTCGTTCCACCGAGAGCGACGCGTCCAGCTCAGGGACGATGAATACGCAGATTTTCAGGAAGAGATAGATTGACGGCATTGGACGTCGCTGGTCACTCCCATGGCTAAGTTTGACCCAGATATAGTTCTAGAGTTTTACGCTAATGCTTGGCCCACAGAGGAGGGCGTGCGGGACATGCGGTCATGGGTAAGGGGCTAGTGGATTCCTTTTGATGCAGACGCCCTCAGCTAGTTCCTGGGAGACTCGCTAGTGTTAGAGGAGGGCCAGGAGTGCGAGTTTAGTCAGAGAAGGAACCAAGCCGATGGATTTGACGAGGAGGCCATTGCCCAGCTGTTATGCATATCGGGTCAGGATTTTGCCTGGACCGCTGCCGGGAGACAGGTGCAGATCATGCGCACCAACATGACCACCTTGACCCAGATGTGGATGACGTTGCTGCTCAGCAATGTTCTGCCCAGCGATCATAACTCCGACCTCCCTCTGTCGAAGTGTCAGCTGGTGTATGCCATCCTGACACGGATGAGCGTCCATGTGGCTCAGTTGATCGCTGACGCCATTTATTTATTTGCAGGTATGCCACCTACCAGGCACCCTCTAGAACCAGATAAGTCTAACAGGGCCTTGGGGTTTCCAGCATTGATCACGGGTCTCTGCCAGTCATTCGGGGTTCCCGTCACACCTAGTAGGGTGATTCGACCGCCGATCACCCGGGCCTTCATTGAAAAGTATTGCACGCCTAGACAGGCGCAGGGTGATGCTCTGCAGGCCGCAGATGCACCACCACCACCTCATCAGGCTGATCCAGCTGGGTCATTTGGCATGGAGTGGTATTTACAGCACTTGGTTCGCCAGCAGGCGGCCAACCACAGGGGGCAGGTGCAGATACATGAGTGTCTCTACCAGCTCAGCCTCAATCAGTAGAGCCAGGGTTTCGCTCCTTTTGCGTGCCCTACTCCAAATCAGTTCAGGGCTGAGGTTGCATGGCCCGGAGATTGGCCTGAGGCCTAGGCAGGGGAGGTGCCCGCAGAGGCTCCCGGCAATGCAAAGGAGGCCCGCATGGATGAGAAGATGACAGACTTACTCGGTTTCTTGGGAGGGAGTGGAGCCACGTGACCGGGAGATCCCCAGATTCATATTCTCTTTTATGTTTCCTCTTTTATCTGGTACATATCATTTTTTTTTATAACTTGAGGGACTAACGTTTGTTTTGTTTTTCGTTTATCTTTTGTTTTGTGCATACATTTTGTTTGGACTGTTGCGTTAGTGCTTACTTCGTTATTATCGATAATGTTTGTTGAAATTCTGGAACCTTGTAGAGTTTTCCTTTAGGAACATCGTCCTAAAATTAAAACGAACAAAAATCATGATAACACCAAGAATAGAAAAAAAAAAGAAAAAGAAAGAGGCATTGTGAACAAATGTCGTGTCTGTATATAAAGAAAAGAAAAGAGTTTTTTATATGTAAGAAATGTATGGAAAGATTTTGTGTGTGTGTAAATAAGGTGTGAAAAGAAATTCTTGTGTGTGAGTGTATATAAAGAAATTTTTGTATAAACCACGAGTGTATGTTGAAAAACGAAAAAGAAATCTTTGAACAGGAATAGAGTTTTTATATAGACCGTGTTGATATAAAGAGAAAGAGTTTTTAATGCGTGTGTGTACAGAAAAAGTTTGTTGTGTATATGAATGTAGGTGTACAAAGAAAAGCTTTTCTCATAGTTGGTGATGGATGTATAGTTTTTGCAAACATAAAAAATGAAACAAAAAAAAAGAGAAAGACCTCGAAGGTCAGCATGTTATGGTCATAGGAAGCATAAATCGTTCGTAGAGAGCAAACATATCTTTTCGAAACAAGAGACTGATGCTAAGAGTTTATTTTCCAGAATGACCGAGATAAGAATGGATGGATTCGTTGAACCAATGAAAGAACATAATTTGGAAACGTTGGGTCTACTTGTGTAAATCCCAAACCTTAGTATCACAATGCCATAAACTGGATGCTTGAGTACCCACCTAGTTGTATGCATGACTAATTTTGCACGTTATTTCCAAATCATCATTGTTACGCGTGCCTCGTGGAAATAATATGGGAGTTTAACCCGAAACCGACACCCTGACACATGAATTTGTTTTGCCCCAGATATCAAAATCGGGCTCGCACGATGAAAAGACCATGTTGAGACACAACCTTAAGCTACTTTGAACCTTGGCCCATGAAAAGAATCCTCATCCTTTCCCCCGAAGAAAAGGACAACAGAATCTCCTCAAGGGAGAGCGAATAACAAATGCTAAAACCCGAATTCCTAATCAAAGATTGGAAAGGAAGAAATGAAAAGAAAGAAAAGAAAAGGAAAAGAAGGATTCCCGATCAAAGATCGATAGAAAGTAAAAAGGAAAAGATTGGAGGAAAACAGAATAATTCCCGATCAATAATGGAAAGCAAGAAAGAGAACAGGAGATCTTCAGACCAGATAAATTTTTGGCGAGGTAAATAACCGCCGGCAAAGGGAAAACCCATTTTTAAAGTCGTTCTTCCTTTGGGATTTCCATTTGAAGTCGCTCTCGACTGGCGATGTCCTACCCCACCTAAACAAAGAGGAAGAGACCAAAACACCCAGCTTCCTCTCCAAAAACACTACCCTCGAGAAAATCCTATTGATCCGTGATCGTGCGTGTGATCTTTTGGTTCGATAGGAAATCATGTGCAAAATAAAGTCATGGTGAAGCTATGGTTTGGGATTAGGGTAAAACACTTACCTGTGGGAGTTTTGATACACTATGAGTGATTTTATTCCTAGTTTCAGTTTGACCCGACGTTTCCCCTGAATGTTCATTTAAAAGCTAAATGTTGACATCTTGCCCCTCATTTTCGGTTGCAAGGAAAATTACTTTTGGCATGAGTAGATTGTTTCTCTAAAATATGATGCTCTCGTGGATGATTTATTTTTCCTTGCAAAAGCATGTTCGCCTTTTAGGTGAAAGAACCCGGTGGACCATTCGGTCTTGCCAACAAATCTTATTCGGAGCCCCATGAATTGATTGTCATTCATGCATCCTCCACCATCGAGTCTGGACCCCTACGAATTGATTGCCTAGCGCCGTTCGTCTATCCTCCACCCTCAAATCTTATCTGGAGCCCCATGAATTGATTGTCATTCATGCATCCTCCACCATCGAGTTTGGAGCCCCACGAATTGATTTCCTAGCACTGTTCGTCTATCCTCCACCCTCAAATCTTATCTGGAGCCCCATGAATTGATTGTCATTCATGCATCCTCCACCATCAAGTCTGGAGCCCCATGAATTGATTGTCTAGCGCTGTTCGTCTATCCTCCACCCTCAAATCTTATCCGAAGCCCCATGAATTGATTGTCATTCATGCATCCTCCACCATCGAGTCCGGAGCCCCACGAATTGATTGCCTAGCGTTGTTCGTCTATCCTCCACCCTCAAATCTTATCCGGAGCCCCATGAATTGATGGTCATTCATGCATCCTCCACCATCGAGTCTAGAGCCCCACGAATTGATTGCCTAGTGTTGTTCGTCTATCCTCCACCCTCAAATCTTATCCGAAGCCCCATGAATTGATTGTCATTCATACATCCTCCACCATCGAGTCTGGAGCCCCACGAATTGATTGCCTAGCACTGTTCATCCATCCTCCACCCTCAAATCTTATCCGGAGCCCCATGAATTGATTGTCATTCATGCATCCTCCACCATCGAGTCTGGAGCCCCATGAATTGATTGCCTAGCGCTGTTCATCTATCCTCCACCCTCAAATCTTATATGGAGCCCCACGAATTGATTGGCTAGCGCTGTTCGTCTATCCTCCACCCTCAAATCTTATCCGGAGCCCCATGAATTGATTGTCATTCATGCATCCTCCACCATCGAGTCCGGAGCCCCACGAATTGATTGCCTAGCGCTGTTGCGTCCTCTACCATCAAGTCCGGAGCCCCACGAATTGATTGCCTAGCGCTGTTCGTGTGTCCTCCACCATTCTATTCGGAGCCCCATGAATTGATTGCCTAGCGCTGTTCATGCGCCCTCCGTTATCAAGCGCGGAGCCTCCGGTGATTGGAAAATATGTTTTTTGTTATTTTTCCGATCGGTTCCTTCGCCAAACCTGTGTATACGTATATATTATGTTATTGGTGTTTTTGTTTGTGTTTGTTTTGTGTTGTGCAGAGAAAGAAGGAGAGACGGAGTCGTCATAGACTAATCATGGACAGGGGAAAGACGGACGAAATCAGTGTTTTATCTTTGCTTTCCTCTTATCTCCGATAAAAGGTAAGTAAAGAGGAGCAACTGTCATACCCTAATTTCATTCGGGTACCATTGTTTGACGGCTTGCAACCTTTGTTGACTGCATCGAGGTACTGGGCACCCTTTTTTACACAACACGTGAAGTTCCGTGACATGCCGGAGATCAAAAGGAAGCATTGTTACACAATGCGTGAGTTTCCGTAACATGCTGGAAATCAAAAGGAAGCATTGTTACGCAATCCGTGAGGTTCCGTAACATTCAGAAAGCCAAAAAAAGAGTAATTACGTGACCTGTAAGGTTCCGTAACCTTACGGAAAGAAAACAAGTATCGTTACGAAATTCGTAAAGTTTCGTAACGTTACGGAAAAAGAATCACCAAAAAAAAAGCAAGGGGGTGTACTTAGTAAAAATGGGGTGCAAATAGCAACCAGGCCCATTTGGGCCAAGTAGGATGTTCCTCCAGAAGCGGTTGCTTCTGGAGGAAGCAACCTGGCTCGCCTAGGTGTGCTGAGCTCGCTTGGGCGAGCTGGGTGGCAAGCTCCGCCCCTATTTTCCTATAAATGGAGGGAGGGGTGAAGGAGAAAGGGGTTCAACCCTTCTGGTACTTCGGGATCACTTAAAATTAGTGAGAAAATTTGTTTCCGTGAAGAAAATCCAAGACGGGGCGCTTCCGTAACGTTTCCGTAATGTTTCCATGGGTGATTTCGCGAAGATTTTCAACCGTTCTTCGTCGTTCGTCGTTCGTTCTTCGGTCTTCAACCGGTAAGTTCCCGAAATTGAACTTTTCAATTCATTCTACGTACCCTTGGTGGTCCCCATTTGTTTCGCGTACTTTTATTTTCGTTTCATTTACTTTCTGTACCCCCTTTTGACATGCTTTAGTCGTTTACTTAAGTCATTTTCTCGCCTAATCAAAAAATAAAATAAATTTCCACCGATCATTTGAATTGTAATATCCGTTAATTTCTGTTAAAATGAAATCCGACCGTTCGGTCATGCCGTAACCACGTTGGAAACCAAAAAGAGGTAAAATAATAATATAATAATAAAAAAATATCTTTTAGTAAAATAAACTAAAAAAAATCAATCGGACGTTTCTCTTTCGGATTTCTCTTTCTTAATTGAATTGACTAATAACTAAAGTGAAACTAAGGCTAAAATCAACTCGCAAAGTCAAGCTCGTCCGCAAAAAATCACTAAAAAAGGATTTTAAGGTTCGATACCTCAGTTTTTCTCACCAAGTAAAAATGGATCATTTTAAGGTCCAACGCCTTAAAAGGACCACCTTCCAAGTAAAAAGAATCGCTTGATTCGCCCTTTAGAAAGAACTGCGTAGGTATGATTTCCTCTTCGACGGAGGGTACGTAGGAGCAAGAGCCCCGCTGTTGTCGACATCAAAAATAAAAAAGAAATAAAAGTTTAGATGCATGATTTCACACAATTCTAATCTAAGGTTGTTGTCCTTTGGGACAAACGTGAGAGGTGCTAATACCTTCCTCAAACGTAAATACAACTCCCGAATCTGGAATATTCTTCATGACCGGTTTCCTTCGGTTTTTCCGATGTTTTCCACAAATAAACATTGGTGGCAACTCTGCGCATTTTCCTCCTTTGGAAGACGCACCCGTGAGCCTCGCCTCGATCGCCCGCGAAAGGGTAGGTTGCGACAATAACCAGTTTTTGAAAAAATGTGTATACACCTGAAGGGCAAATGTTGTGAAAGTTTTTTTTCAAACACCCAAAATAGAGTCGGATGAATGTACAAATTGATAAAAGAACATATTTTTGAAACACTGGGTGGACTAAAGTAGAGAGAATGAATTATGAGCCCTAGCATCACATGACCAAAAAATTTTGACACTTGAGTGTCCACATAGGTGCATGCACGACTAGTTTTGCATAAAATTTCCAAATCATCATTGTTGCATTTGTGTCATGGAAATAATGTGGGACATCCCCTTTTATCCCTGAACCGAACCAAACCCTGACATATATCATGTCCAGCCGTGCTACAAGCCTTGAGCCAAAATCCCAATTTACCACAAACCTTGACCCAGGGTGAGAATGTCAATCCTTGCCCTTAGAAGAAAATGAATAAAAAGAAAGGAAATTCCCAATCAAAAGAGCAGGAGAAAACAAAAAGAGGAAATTCCCAATCCAAAAGTGGGAGAAAGCAAAAAAGGAAAGAAAATTCCCTATCAAAGATCGGAAGAAAACAGAAGAAATATATAGAAAGGTCTTTGGATCAGACGACATCTGAACAAATGCAGAGTTATCACCAAGTAAGTACAAAAAGAAAGGAAACCATGACCTGAAGTGATCCTCTCCCTTTGATTGCCGACCAAAATCTTGTGTGTCGGTGACTTGTTCGCCTCACACTAAACAAAAACAGAAAAGGAAAAGGCCAAAAACACTCAAAGCCAAAGTTCCCACCAAAAAACACCATTCCCAAGAAAAAAGTCCTATTGATCCATGATCACGCATGTAATCTTTGATTTGATAGGAAATAATTTGCAAAATCAAGTCATGGCATATCTATGGTTCGGAATTAGGATGAAACACTTACCTGTGTGAGATTGATACACTTTGAGTGATTTTCTTCTATTTTTGTGGAAACCCAGTGTTTCCTCTAAATGGTCATTTAGAAACAAAATGCTGACATCCAAAATCTCATTTATGATTATGAGAAGATTTCATCAGCATACTCCCCTTCCCCAGTAGACACATTGTTTTTCGTCCGAAAAGCATATGTTGCTCTGATTAGTTGGAAGTTTTGTTTCTTTACTAAAGCATGTTCGCATTTTAGTGAAGAAAACACCGAGACTATTTTTAGTCTCACAAGTTATCCAGAACTACGTAGGTCTGAGTTCCTCATTGAGGATACGTAGGAGCAAGAGCCTCACTTTTGTCGGCCGCCCCACAATTTCCGTCATACTGACCCTGTGGTCATGTGACATGCGGAGACACCTGATGGTTATCCGTTTCAAACTTTCTTTTGCTATCTATAAGAATCAAAGCATGATAGCACGTAGAGACTAACGTCTTCTTCTACGCCTTTTGTCATCCAGAGACGGTGGGCCCGATGACATGCGGGAACCATTTGGTCCAAAACTTTCTTTTGCTATCTATAAGACTCAAAGCATGATAGCACGCAGAGACTAACGTCGTCTTCTGCGCCTTTTGTCATCCAGAGGCGGCGGGCCTGATGACATGCGGGAACCATTTGGTCCCGCACTATTAAAACTTTCTTTTGCTATCTATAAGACTCAAAGCATGATAGCACGCAGAGACTAACGTCATCTTCTGCGCCTTTTGTCATCCAGAGGCGGTGGGCCCGATGACATGCGGGAACCATTTGGTCCCACACTTTTAAAACTTTCTTTTGCCATCTATAAGACTCAAAGCATGATAGCACAGAGACTAATGTTGTCTTCTGTGCCTTTTGTCATCCAGAGGCGGCGGGCCCGATGACATGCGGTCATCCGCACGCTCGATGAGTGATAAACGCGCAGAGAAAAAAATTTTGTGCCCTTTGTCATTCAAGAGCAACAAGTTGAGTGATAAACGCGCAGAGACTAATTTTGCGCCCTTTGTCATTCAAGAGCAACAAGTTGAGTGATAAACGCGCAGAGACAAATTCTGCGCCCTTTGTCATTCAGGAGCAGCAAGTCGAGTGATAAACGCTCAGAGACAAATTATGGTCATTCTGCGCCCTTTGTCATTCAGATTTCGCAAGACGAGTGATAAACGCGCAGAGACAAATTCTGTGCCCTTTGTCAATCAGGAGCAGCGAGTCGAGTGATAAATGCGCAGAGACAAATTATGGTCATTCTGTGCCCTTTGTCATTCAGATTTCGCAAGTCGAGTGATAAACGCGTAGAGACAAATTATGGTCATTCTACGCCCTTTATCATTCGGGGACAGTAAGTCGAGAGGTGGGTGAAGACAAATTATGGTCATTTCGTACACCTTTTCGCCATCCGGAGGCGATCGTGTCTGGTGGCACGCAGAGACAAATTATGGTCATTCTACGCCTTGCCGCCCAGGCTCGTTCGCGTCCAAAGACATGCAGTGACAAATTATGGTCATTCTGCGCCTTGTGTCAACCAGGAGGAATGAATTCGACAGTATCAGGATGATGTGTCGGTACTGATCATTTTCAAAATTTTTGCAGGTTCCGCTGGCAGGGAGATTCATCGGCCGAATGGTGTTTCGCTCGAACGAAATTAGTGTCTTATCTTTACTTCCTTTTTATCTCCAATAAAAGACAAGTAAAAAGGGGCAACTATCATACCCTAATTTCGTCCGGGGACCATCCGTTGTTGGGATGCGACCCTCGTTTGACCACTTCGAGGTACTTGGCATCCATCGTTGGGCAATTCGTGAAGTTCCATGGCATGTCGGAAGTCAAAAGAAAGCATTGTTGCACAACCCGTGAATTTTCGTGACATGCCAGAAGTCAAAAGGAAATGTAAATGCACAATCCGTAAAGTTTTGTAACATTCCGGAAGGCAAAAAAAGGGATGATCACGTAATCTGTAAGGTTCCGTAACATTACGGAAAGAAAATAAGTATCGTTACGAAATTTGTAAGTTTCCGTAACATTACGGAAAAAGAATCAGCAAAAAAAGGCAAGGGGTGTATTTGGTAAAAATGGGGGTGCAAATAGCAACCAGGCCCACTTGGGCCTTCCAGGATGTTCCTCCAGAAGGCGGTTGCTTCTGGAGGAAGCAACCTAGCTCGCCTGGGCGAGCTGGGTTGCAAGCTCCTCCCCCATTTAACTATAAATAAGGGCAGGAGGGAAGAACAAAAATATTCAACCCTCCTGGTATCTGAGATTCACATAAAATTGGTGAGAAAAATTGTTTCTGTGAAGAAAATCCAAGCCGAGGCACTTCCGTAACGCTTCCGTGACGTTTCCGTGTGTGATTTCGCGAAGATTTTCAACCGTTCTTCGTCGTTCGTCGTTTGTTCTTCGTCGTTCTTCGGTCTTCAACCGGTAAGTTCCTGAAATCGAACTTTTCAATTCATTCTATGTACCCTTAGTGGTTCTCATTTGTTTCGCGTGCTTTTATTTTTATTTCATTTACTTTCCGTACCCCCTTTTGACGTGCTTTCGTCATTTATTTAAGTCATTTTCTCGCCTCATCAAAAATAAAATAAATTTCCACCGATCATTCGTATTGTAACATCCTTTAATTTCTGTTAAATGAATTCCAACCGTTCGGTCATGCCGTAACCACGTTTAAAACCAAAAAGAGGCGAAATAATAATATAATAATCAAAAATATCTTTTAATAAAATAAATAAAAAAAAATCAATCGGACGTTTTCTTTGGGATTTCTCTTTCTTAATCGAATCGACTAATAACCAAAGTGAAACTAAGGCTAAAATCAATTCATAAACCAAATTTTTTGTCATCACCTAAAAAAGCCATTCTTAAGGTCCAACGCCTTGAAATGGTCTTTTCCGTTTTTATTAGTTGAATGTAGGTTTCTCAAGGCCTAAAATCAATATGTAACTTTATTACCTCTTTCAAAAATAAAGAGATCATTAATGGTCCAATGCCTTAATGTTTTCTCTCTTTTCAAAAGAATCGAAGGATTGTTTAATGGTCCAATGCCTTAAATGACCTTTCATTCAATAAAAACATATCTTGCAAAAAAGGGATAAAAAATAACTTAACCAAACGCTTTGTTCACAAAGAACTACGTAGGTCTGATTTCCTTATCACAATTGAGGAATACGTAGGAGCAAGGGACAAACCCTCGTCGACCACAAAAAGATAAAAATATAAATAGGCATAAAAAGACATAAAAAATGTGAAAAGGGAGAAGAACATAAATTGAATTCATAGTTGCACATTTGATTAAAGGTTGTCGTCTCTTGTGACGGACGTGTGAGGTGCTAATACCTTCTCCGTGCGTAAATACAACTCCCGAACCTTTCACTTAAAGTTCGTAGATCACGTCTTTTTCCGGTTTTTCCGACGTTTTCCTCAAATAAATGGTGGTGGCGACTCCACGCGTATTCCTTTCTTGGAACACGCACCCGCGAGTCACGTGTCGCCCTCCCACCGAAGGGTAGGTAGCAACAATGACCATAATTTGTCTCTGCATGTCATTGGGCTCGCCGCCTCTGGATGAAAAAAGGTGCAGAATGACCATAATTTGTCTCTGCGTGTCAACAGGCTCGCTTGCCTCTGGTTGACAAAAGGTGCGGAATGACCATAATTTGTCTCCGCATGTCATCGGGCTCTGCGCCTCTGGATGACAAAAGGTGCAGAATGACCATAATTTGTCTCTATGTGTCAACGGGCTCGCTTGCCTCTGGTTGACAAAAAGGTGCGGAATGACCATAATTTGTCTCCACATGTCATTGGGCTCGCCGCCTCTGGATGACAAAAGGTGCAGAATGACCATAATTTGTCTTTGCGTGCCACATGGCCTCAGGGTCAGTATGATAGAGATTGTGGGGCAGCCGACAAAAGCGAGGCTCTTACTCCTACATATCCTCAATTTGTGATGAAGAACTCAGACCTACGTAGTTCTGGATAACCGTGAGACTAAAATAGTCTCGGTGTTTTCTTCACTAAAATGCGAACATGCTTTAGTAAAGAGATAAAACTTCCAACTGATCAGAGCAACATATGCTTTTTGGATGAAAAACAATGTGTCTATCGGGGAAGGAAAGTATGCTGATGAAATTTTCTCTTAACCATTAATGAGATTTTGGACGTTAGCATTTCGTTTCTAAATGACCATTTGAGGAAACACTGGGTTCAACAAAAATAGAAGAAAATCACTCAAATTGTATCAACCTCACACAGGTAAGTGTTTCATCCTAATTCCGAACCATAGATATGTCATGATTTGATTTTGCAAATCATTTCCTATCAAATCAAAGATTACATGCGTGATCATGGATCAATAGGACTTTTCCTTGGGAATAGTTTGTTTTCTTGGTGGGAAATTTGGCTTTGAGTGTTTTTGGCCTTTTCCTTTTTTGTTTTTGTTTAGTGTGAGGCGAACAAGTCATCGACACACAGGATTTTGGTTGCAACCAAAGGGAGAGGACCACTTTAGGTCGTGGTTTCCTTTCTTTTTTTGTTTACTTGGTGACAATTCTGTATTGTTCATATGTTGTCTGATCCAAAGACCTTTCTGCATATTTCTTCTGTTTTCTTCCGATCCTTGATCGGGAATTTTCTTTCTTCTTTTTTTGCTTTCTCCCACTCTTTGATTGGGAATTTTCTCCTTTTTTCTTTTTTTTGTTTTCTTCCAATAGCAGGGATGGACATTCTCACCCTGGGTCAAGGTTTATGGTAAGTTGGGATTTTGTCTCAAGGCTTGTAGAACGGTTGCACATGATATATGTCAGGGTGTGGGTTTGGCCAGCGGTTGAGGGATAAAAGGGATGCCCCGCATTATTTCCATGACACACACGCAACAATGATGATTTGGAAATTTTATGTAAAACTGGTCATGCCCGCACTCATGTGGACACTCAAGCATCAAGTTTCTATGGTCATGTGACACTAGGGCTCAGGATTCATTTTTCCTATTTAAGTCAACCCAGTGTTTTCAAAATATGCTCTTTTATCAATTTATGCATTCATCCGAGTCTAATTTGGGTGTTCGGGAAAATTTTCATAGCATTCACCCTTCAGGTGCATACACATTTTTTTTTTCAAAAACTGGTTATGATCAGCGAATCCTTTTTTTCCCTCAAAGAAAAGCTGGAAGTTATTTCTTTTCAAAAACGTGTTGGCTTTTTAGCCGAAAGATATATTTTCTCTCTGCATTATTTCTTTCCCTTTTTAAGTTATTATCATTTGTTTATTTCTTTTTTTTTTCTTTTTCTCTTTGAACAGGTCATGCGAACGAGGGCACACACTACCTGCTTACGTCCAACCACAAGGTAAACGAAAAAAATGCACGAAATGGTAAGTCGCAAAAAAAAACGGTGATGAAATAATTGAGAGCCATAGCGCCAAATTCTAACAGAAACAAAAAATAATAACAGCAATGTTAGTAACCATATAGACAATAACAGAAAACAGTAATGTCAATAGCAACATAGACAATAACAGAAAACAGTAATTTCAATAACAAAAGTGCAGTGACCTCGGTCACGTGGCTCCGCTTCCTCCCAAGAAACCGAGCAAGTCAGTCATATCTTCATCCATACGGGTCTCCTCTGCCTCACCGGGGGATCCTGCAGGCTCCTCCCCTGCCTGGGCCTCGGGCCAGTCTCCGGGCCATGCGACCTCAGCCCCAAACTGCTCCGGAGTAGGGCATGCAAAAGGAGCAAAACCCTGCCCCTACTGACTGAGCCTGAACCGGTAGAGACACTCATGTATCTGCACCTGCCCATAGTGGTTGGCCGCCTGCTCGCAAACCAAGTGCTGTAGATAACGCTCCATGCCTAGTGATCCAGCGAGATCGGCCTGCTGAGGTGGTGGCGGTGCGTCTGCGGCCTGATGTGCATCACCCTAGGCGTGCAGTACTTCTCGATGAAGGCCCAGGTGATCGGCGGTCGAATAACTTTACTGGGGGTGACGGGAACCCCGAATGACTGGCAAAGGCCTGTGATCAACGCTGGAAACCACAGGGCCCTATTAGACTTATCCGGGTCCAAAGGGTGCCTGGTGGGTGGCATACCTGTAAACAAATAGATGGCGTCAGGAATCACCAGGGCCACGTGGTCGTTCATCCATGTTAGGATGGCATACACCAACTGGCACTTAGGCAGAGGGAGATCGGAGTTATGATCGCTAGGCATGACATTGCTGAGCAGCAGTGTCATCCATGTCTGGGTCAAAGTGGTCATGTTGGTGCGCATGATCCGCACCCGCCTCTCTGCAGCTGTCCGGGCGAAATCCTGCCCCGTTGTGCATAACAGCTGGGCAATGGTCTCCTCGTCGACCCTGTTCCTCCTCTGGCTGAACTCACACTGCTGGCCTTCCTCCAAAACTAGTGGGTCACCCAGGAACTGGCTGAGGGCATCTGCGTCAAAGGGAATCCACTGACCCCTCACCCATGAACGCATGTCTCACACTCCTTCCTCTGTGGTCCAAGCATTAGCATAGAACTCTAGGACTATCTCAGGGCCAAACTTGGCCATGGGAGTCACCAGCGCTGTCCAACGTCTGCGAGCTATCTCCTCCTGAAAGTCCGTATACTCATCCTCTCTGAGCTGAACACGCCTCTCCCTGTGGAACGACCATCCTTTGATGGCCTCGAAGCACTGTTGGTGCTTGACACTCCGGAAACGATGACTATCAAACTCAGGGGCGGCACTGGACCCTTCTCCTGTGGCGTCTCTTCTAGACCTCTTCGTGGAGAGTTTCTTCGGAGCCATTTCCTGCAAAAACATTTATAAAGTTAGTTTAAGAAAACTTAATCAAAACGAAAGCCAGATCAAGCCAAACAGCGTACCCTTTTTTCCAACAAAGCATGAATATCCATATGAGTTTTGAAAGGAATGCTTACGCGTTAATGTGCGGGTTCTCCTAGGATATTCATACATTTATACCTATCTTTCCCTCGATGGACGGCATCCTATAAGATGCATCTACTTTCATTTTTGCAAAGAAATTTCTTACGCTATGTGTCAAACTATCCATACATATTTTCCAAGGCTTTTGCCACCTACCTACCCCATTCTGTTTGCTATATGTTCACATTTCATTCACATACATGCTCATACATTTGAGAGGCAACTTCATGTTATATATTCGCACATGTTTACACTCATTTGAAAATAATTTCAGGTCGCACCTTCATTCGAAAAGCAATTTTTGTACTACTCATTCACATTCTTGAAAGGCAATTTCATATCATATGTTCCTATTTTGAGAAGCATTTTCGTGCCATTTTCAACATATATGCACATTTTCAAAGCATTTAGCTACCTATTCAACATACACATGTACATGGTGAACGACATTTTCACACTATCTAGGTGCAAGGAAAACATGGTGCAGCCCAAACCAAGTGCTGGCCTTAAGGGGAAACCTCACCAACATGCTCTCACTCATCATGCCTTCTTGTATTTCAACAAAAAAAAGCTTGGGCCCCCAAGGCCTAAGTCATGTTTTGGCATTTATCCTAATTCTCGCAAGCTGTTCGCATCCAAAAAAATGGTAATCATACATACATAAGTCCAATCTAAAAGCCATTTTTACAAACTTAGGCGAAAATACCATTGAGGCATTTCACCAAGCACTTGGTGGGCGCACTTTTGGGTACCAACAACAAGGGAATGGGGGCAATGTGGCTTGCCCCATCATCTCAGAACACAACCTAGGCCTAAGGCCATCCCCTACAACCCCTCAATTCAAAGAAACAAAGCATAAATTTGCCTCAAATTGTCTCACGGAATTGGTCAAATTATGTACCATTCAAAGCATAAAAGGCATCAATGGAAAGCTAGAAACCAAAGGGTAGTGCACTTGTATGGAGTGACCAAAGACACTAAAAATGGAAGCAAAAGCACAAAAATGGTGGCCTAGGGGCGAAAATCTGCAAAACCCATGGGTGTTGCGTCTTTTGAATGAGGAAGGGGAGTTTTGGGTGGAGAGAAACTCCTCCTCCCCTCGTTTTTTTTTGTTTTTTGTTTTGGGAAGACACAGGTATGCGCTCTTTATGGGTCGACGTTCGCTTACTCGAACCCCCTTAAGGTAGATTAGGCATCCGACCATTACCTTATAAACACAACAGTAATAATAACTAGGAAATTAAAGGATACTAGGCTGCCTCCCAACTGCGCCTCCCGCTTGTCCGGAGCTGGGCATGGGCCAACAATCCATCGATCATGGGCCTAGCCTCTACTCGCGTCCGTCCCTAAGTACCTGAAAGCAAGAAATGACAAAGCGCAGCAAACCGTGGCCACGTTACTGTTTACCTCGATTTGTCTCTGTCTTTGGATTTGGCCCGATATTTGACCATCGCCTAAGACGATTCTGCTCCTGTCATAAGATAACAAATATGCATGCATATGCGTATGCATGAGCGTTTTCAAATGCAATAATCTTTTTAGTGAAAGCTGGTCGGGTTCAGTTTCAATTAAGCGCTTGGGGCATCCCATGGACTAAGCGAAAACGCTCAGGTCAATCAAATACTGCACATATTTTAAAGCACAAAGTGAGGACCGGAACCTCAATCCCACGTTCTTTTCTTTCAAGGGACTGTGATGAGAAAATTACAGAGGACAGGAATCCCTAGAGGAAACCAAGAAGGACACACAAAAATAAAAGAACATGCAGTGACTTCCTCAATTGCCCCAGATTCTAAGCGTAGTATCGCTTGACAACATCGGAGTTCACGGGTGAAGGTAGCTCCTCGCCATCCATGTTGGTGAGCACCAGGGCCCCTCCGGAGAAAGCCTTTTTTACAACGAAAGGCCCTTCGTAGTCTGGGGCCCACTTCCCTCTGTTGTCTTTCAGAGCTTGGAAGACTTTCTTCAACACCAAGTCCCCTTCGCTGAACCGGCACGTGCGTACCTTCTTGTCAAAAGCGTTCTTCACTCGTTTTTGATATAAACGCCCATGACTCATGGTGACCAAACGCTTGCCTTCTATGAGATTAAGCTGATCGAAACGTGCTTGGGCCCATTCTGATTCCTTTAATCTGGATTTCGCCAAGATTCTTAATGACGGGACTTCCACCTCAAACGGTAGCACAGCCTCCATTCCATATACCAATGAGAACGGTATTGCCCCGATTGACATGCGCACTGAGGTTCGGTAACCATGTAACGTGAATGGGAGCATCTTGTGCCAATCTTTGTATGACACGGTCATCTTCTAGATAATCTTCTTGATATTCTTATTGGCTGCCTCCACAGCTCCGTTCATCTTTGGTCAGTAGGGCGTGGAATTGTGATGTTGGATCTTAAACTCCTCGCACATTTCCCCCATCATCTTGTTATTCAAGTTGGTGCCGTTGTCCGCGATAATCTTCCTCGGCAAACCATATTGGCAGATGATTTCCCTCTTAATGAACCTGACCACCACACTCCTGGTGACGCTAGCGTACGATGCGGCTTCGACCCACTTAGTGAAGTAATCGATCGCCACTAGGATGAAACGATGTCCATTTGCAGCTTTGGGCTCTATGTCCCCAATCACATCTATTCCCCACATGGAAAACGGCAACGGTGCGGCCAAGACATTTAGAGGCAAGGACGGAGCGTTGACATTGTTTGCAAATGTCTGGCATTTGTGTTATTTCCTCACATGGAGACAACAATCGCTCTTCATGGTGAGCCAATAGTAACCCGCCCTTAAGATCTTTCTAGCCATGGCGTGCCTATTAGCGTGCGTACCAAAAGAGCCCTCATGGACCTCCCCCAGCATGTTTTCTGCTTCCTTAGCGTTCATGCAGTGTAGCAGAACCATGTCATGGTTTCTCTTATATAGTATGCCTCCGCTCATGAAGAAGCCGACCGCCAATCTCCTCAATGTCCTTTTGTCGTTGTCAGAAGCCTCCGGTGGGTACTCTTTGCTTTCAACGTATCACTTGATATCGAAATACCAGGGCTTACCGTCCTGTTCCTCTTCCACCAGACAACAATGTGCGGGTCTGCCACGACACCTGAACTCAATGTACGATAGGTCCCCGTGCGGTGTTAGCTAGAACATGGACGCTAAAGTGGCAAGCGCATCTGCCATTTGATTTTCCTCTCGGGGAACGTGATGGAAGGAGATCTCATCAAAGAAACCAGTTAATTCCTTGATATAGGCTTGGTAGGGTATCAACTTAGGGTCTCTAGTTTCCCATTCCCTTCTCAGTTGGTGAATCACCAGTGCTGAGTCCCCGTAAACCTTGAGTTGCTTGACATTGGAGTCAATTGCTGCCTGGACGGCCAGGGCGCACGCTTCATACTCAGCCATGTTGTTGGTGCAATCGAACCCCAGCCTAGCTGTGAAAGGTATACATTGATTGTCCAGAGAGACCAATACTGCCCCAACGCCATGGCCTAGAACGTTTGACGCTCCATCAAACCACACGATCCACTTGTCTCGGTCCTCGTCTAGCTTTTCCTCAAACAAGGCCATGATGTCCTCATCCGGGAACTCGGGATGCATGGGTTGATAGTCGTTGAGAGGCTGCTGAGCCAAATAATCTGCCAAGACGCTTCCTTTTATCGCCTTTTGGGTGATGTAGACTATATCGAACTCGGATAGCAAAACCTAACACCGGGCGATCCGCCCTGTGAGAGCAGGCTTCTCAAAGATGTACTTAACCGAGTCCATCTTGGATATCAACCAGGTGGTATGGCTCAGCATGTATTGTCTTAGACGGTGGGACGCTCAGACTACAGCACAACACGTTGTTTCGAGTAGGGAGTAGTTCATTTCACAGGCCGTGAACTTCTTACTCAAGTAGTAGACAGCGTGCTCTCTTTTCCCGGACTCGTCATGTTGCCCCAGCATACATCCCATCGACTCATCCAAAATCATTATATACAAGATTAGAGGTCTTCCGGGTACTGGCGGCATAAGCAAAAGAGGGTTCATGAGACACTGTTTGATCCTTCCAAATGCCTCTTGACAATCCTCGTTCCAGCGGACGGATTGGTTCTTGCGTAAGAGTTTGAACAACGGTTCACAGATAGTGGTGAGCTGTGATATGAATCTAGCAATGTAGTTCAAACTCCCAGGAAACCTCGGACCTGCCTCTCGATATGCGGTTTTGGCATCTCAAGGATGGCTTTCACCTTTTCGGGGTTCACCTCTATCCTTTTCTGACCCCGAAGGTGCACTTAGCGGGGTTTAACCTCAATCGATAATTCCTAAGCCTTTCAAACAACTTCCGCAAGTTGACAAGGTGTTCCTCCTCGGTCTTAGACTTGGCAATCATGTCGTCCACATAGACCTCGATTTCTCGGTGCATCATATCATGGAACAAAGCCACCATATCCTGTTGATAAGTTGCCCCGGCGTTCTTGAGTCCAAAGGACATCACCTTATAATAGAACGTCCCCCACAAGGTGACGAACGTAGTCTTTTCCATATCCTCTGGCGCCATTTTTATCTAATTGTAACCGGAGAACCCATCCATGAAGGAAAACAAAGAGAAATTGGCCGTATTATCCACGAGGATATCGATGTGCGGCAGAGGAAAATTGTCCCTGGGACTGGCTCGATTCAGGTCCCGATAATCTACACACATTTGCACCTCCCCATCCTTCTTAGGGACTGGTACAATGTTGGCAACCCATTCTGGGTACCGAGTGACAACCAAAAAACCAGCGTCAAATTGTTTCTTTACCTCTTCTTTTATTTTCAAGGATGTCCCGGGCTTCATCCTCCTCAGCTTTTGTTTTACTGGGGAACACTCAGGATTTAGAGGTAATTTGTGTTGTACGATGTCAGAACTCAAACCGGGCATATCTTGGTATGACCAGGCAAAGATGTCTTGGTAGTTCTTTAGCAGGGCCATCAATTCTTCACGGATGGGTGCGGTCATACCCGTGCCTATCTTTACTTCCTTTTTCCCACTGTCGGTTCCTAAGTCCACTAGTTCTGTCTCTTCTTGATGAGGTCCCATCTCTCGGTCCTCCTGAGCGACTATCTTCTCTAACTCTGGGGGAAGTCCCACATCCTCGTCCTCTTCATTCTCCGTCTGACCCGCTTCTTGCTTGAAATCAATGGTCGGGTCCCAGGTATTAGTACCTTCAAGGGACTCGTCGTCGGATCTGGCGTTTCAAGTGTAAAGAAAATAAACATGCAAATGAATGAGAATGGGTAGAGGCGCAGAAACAGATGAAGAAAGATCTTTATATTATAAATTCAGGAACAAAAGACATAATGCCTTAACAAAAGGAAACTCTAAAGCCTAGGCCCAACCGTAGAGTTTAAAAGCCACAAAGGGTTACATTATGCTTGTCGCGTAAATGTCCGGGCGCTCCTCCACTTACCAATTTCCTAGTCGGAAACCAGGAGGGCATGGTCGTACCAAATCCGACCCACTCAGAGAGTCATCCTCGCATATCGCAACGACTTGGCCTTCGTGTCCTAGACCCGCACTTATAAAGCTCCTACTGATGTGGCAAGGCGGCCTTCCTTCGACTTGTCATCCCAATTGCGAACCTTGGCTTCTGCTCTTCCTTCCCACGGCGCTTTTCCTTATGTCCGCTTGCGTGGGTTTATAGCCTAATCCAAACTTCCCGTGGTTTCCTCTGGTGCTTACCAGGCTGGTTCTGCCGCCGTTGTTCTTGCCTAAACCCATTTCGGGCTCATAGCCATTCCCTAACATCACCTGGGCCACCATCATTGCCGTGTCGGACAGGCAAGGTTGCCCAGAGAGGGAATCTACGGAGGCAATGCTTACTACTTCAAAAGATTGGAAGGCTGTTTCCAATGACTCCTCCGCGACTTCCACATATGGCATAGAGGACGGGCAACTTACCAAGATGTCTTCCTCCCCCGATACAATGACCAAATGCCCCTACACTACAAACTTCAGTTTTTGGTGGAGTGTAGAAGGAATGACTCCCACCGAGTGGATCCACAGGCGTCCCAAAAGATCGCTGTAAGCCGGGTTAATATCCATTACTTAGAAGGTAACCTGACAGGTATAGGGGCCTATCTGTACAGGGAGGTCGATCTCTCCCCTCACCTCTCGACGGCTGCCGTCAAAGGCACGGACCACCATGGAACTTGGACTTAGATGGGAAGCGTTAAACGACAATTTCTCCAATGTGCTTTTGGGCATTACGTTTAAACTGGAACCGTTATCGATGAGTACCTTGGCCACGACGTGGTCCATGCATTTGACTGACACATGCAAAGCCCTGTTATGCCCTCTCCCCTTGGCAGGGATTTCTTCTTCAGCGAAGGCGAGATAGTTGTTGGCGGTGATGTTATTGATGAGTCCTCCAAAGCCTTCTACGAAGATGTCTTGGGCTACATGAGATTTGTTCAAGACCTTTACTAGCAAAGCCCGATGAGGCTTAGAGCTCATGAGCAGTTCCAAAAGAGAGACCCTGGCCGGGGTCTTGTTGACCTGCTCAATGACCTTGAACTCGCTTTGTTGAATAATGTGGAGGAACTCGCCTGCCTCCTCTAGCGATACTTCTTTCTTGCCACAGCCATCCTATTTCTCCGAAAGACCTTTCACCGAAATATTCTCATTCGCAGCGGGGATCGTTTTGTCATTTTGTTCTTCCACTATCTTTGCCTTCCCTTTAACGTATGTGGGTTGTGTCGGTAAGTCAGGGGGTGCGAACACGCGACCGCTGTGGGTCACGCCGCTCAGCCCCGTGATATTGGTTACCTTGGCCGACAACGAACTGATGTCGGTGGCTTCTTCCTTCCTTTCGCTTGGAGGCGCATACCTCCACGGAACTGCGTGGCTGTTTTGGTATGGAAATGGAACAGGTTTAACTACCGAGGGGTTCAGGGCGTTTGGGGAGCTGCGTCTTTGGTGAAATATACCACCAAAGGCTTAGGCCTTCCAAAACTTCCCTCATTTGCGGACTGCATACATATATGCTGCTCTTCACTCTCCTCATCGCTAACTTCCAGCCGGCCTTGGTCTATCATCTGTTGCAATAGGTCCTCCACTGCTAAACATGTTCCCATGTTATGTAGCTCGCCGGGATGCATCAAATAGGAATCTTCCCCGTGCCCACCGCGGGGAATTACGCCCCTCTTTTTGTAGGGCCTCGTAGATAATCCTCCTGGGGGTCGTCACGTCCTTTAAAGGCTTAGACCTGCACGGCCTACTCGACTTGACGGCATTAACTGCTCCTCCTCCATGATTGGCGAGCGGGTTCGTTTTCATGTTGGTCCGGTCCTCTTGAAACGTCAGCCCTCCGGCATCTATCAAATGTTGGACCGTGTATTTAAGGGCCAGGTAGCATTCGGTGGAGTGGCCTGGGGTTTTCCCATGGTATGCGCAGGTTGTGTCAGGGTTATACCACTTTGGGAAAGGAGGCTGGTAGATCTTCCCGGGAGATATCACAGCCATCTGGTTGGCGATGAGGGACGGTAAGAGGTCTTCGTACGTCATTGGGATCGGGGTGAATTCTGGAGTTGGCCTTGGGGGAAAGTTCCTTGTCGCGTTGGAACCGGTGCCAAAGTGGGCATTGCCGGCCGGGCAAGTCAGGGTTGGAGCCGGAACTTGGGGGGCCTCCCTCTGGATAGGCGTGGGCGCCCTAGCTTGTACGGGTGCTGAGTTGGGAGAGTCCCTGGCGCGAGCTGAAAAGCTGGGCTGATGTTGCGCGTACTGATGGGTACCGTGAGAGGTCTGTGGTGGCTTGATCCATGTGTGCGCTGAAGTGACGGCATGGGTATCTCCTTCCTTCCTTTTTGCCCCAGTTGCTCCGATCCTCCTAGCGTTGGAACTTATGGAGGAGACGTAATCGAACTTCCCTCTCTTCAAACCTACTTCAATTCTTTCCCCGGCGAATACCAAGTCCGTGAAGCTGGAGGGCATGTAACCCACTAATTGCTCATAGTAAAACACCGGCAAGGTGTCTACCATCATGGTAATCATTTCCCTTTCGACCATGGGAGGGGCCATTTGTGCTGCCAGGTCCCTCCACCGCTGAGCGTACTCTTTAAAGGACTCACTTTCCTTTTTAACCATGTTCTGCAGCTGAGTCCAATCGGGAGCCATATCGGAATTGTACTGATATTGCCTAAGGAAAGCAGTAATCAGATCCTTCCAAGTGCGGATGCGGGAAGCTTCCAGATTAGTGTACCAAATGACCGCGGCTCCAGCCAAGCTATCTTGGAAAAAGTGCATCAACAACTTTTCATCCCTAGAATCCGCCCTTATCTTGCGACAATATATCTTGATATGGTTCTTAGGACAAGTCCTCCCTTTGTACCTGTCAAAATCAGGTACCTTGAATTTTGGGGGGATGACGACGTCCGGTACTAAGCAAAGATCCGTCGTGTCCGCGAACGGATAGTCGCCAAAGCCTTCAACAGCTTTCAATCTCTCTTCAATGAGATCGAGTTTCCTTTTTTCTTCCGTTGCCGGGGGCGGTCCTTCTGTGGACAAGAATATTGGTTGTGCTGGGAGGTTTCGAGGTTTTCCCATGAGGTTGGGCTGAGGCAGTGTGTTGGGTGTCGGCCCCTCGATGGGGACCGGGGGGTAGAAATCGATGTCTCCTTGGGCATACTCTCTACGATCCTCATGAACCTTGTCCGACTGTCGAGGAGGCTCCCCTTCAAGGATGGGGGAAGGGACATGACCCGCGTCATCACGCATGACTGGTGACGTGTAATTAGGTGGTAATCCATAAGGGTAAGCCACTCAGTTGTATCCTAAATGGGGGTTGCTGATGTGCCCCAGTGTACTTCTGTCTCGTCCTACCATGTTTGGGAGAGAATGGTGCGCAGTAGCTGGGAGAGTTGGGTCTGCTTCGGCAGCCGAACTAACAGCGGCAGCGGTGGCCACGTTATTCTCCATAAGTTGTCTCATTCCTAACATGACATCCATCATGGAAGCCATTTGCTCCTTCAAAGCCGACATGTCGGCTTTCATTTGTTCCTGTATCTCCTCTTGGTCACCCATCGTCCTAGATTTGGATCTGGTGCGATAGGGATGCCTTGGGGCGCGTTTAGTTATGGCGTTTTTCCTAAAAAACCAAACGTGAGGAGTACGTAAAAAAATGAATGCATGCTAGAGATAAAATGCGGGAGTGATTTGATTCGCACTGATTTTTGGAGTAAAAACGTGGGATAAACTCATTTTATTCAGAAAGTTATAACTAGTCAAGATCCGAGTGACAATACAAACTTCCTAGTGGTTTCTAATTATATGGGCCATTAAGTCTATCATATGCTGACAATAGCTGAGAAGTCCGTGGATCTCCTCGGGGGCGGAGTAGGTGTCCACCATTGCTTTGGCCTTGGCTAGCAATCGGGGAAGTTCTTGACTCCCGTTCAAAGTAAGAGCAAATCGGTCCATCCATATTGTTGCCTCTTGATGTAACGAGTCGATCACCCTTCCTCTAGCCTCCTTTTCCGCGTACACTCGGGCATACTCGTCCGCCACTTTGTGCTTATGGGCCGTGGCTAGATTTAATTCTTCTTGGTACTTGCTGATGATGGCTAACATGTTGGTCTCTGTCTCGCATAAACGCTGAGACAAGCTTCTCTTGGACCTTAGACAAACCTTCAACTCATCCTTCAAGATCAAACTCTCTACTCGTGATTGGTCCCTTTCCTCTCTCCGGAGCTTAAGCTCGCTGTTACTGCCCTACAGAGCCCCTCGGAATTTGTTCCGGCCGTGTTCTTCTCTACGAGCCCTTTTGGTCTCTTGTTCTAAGGCCTTAGTGGTAGCTATATTTACATCTCTCAATTCGGCATTCTCCTTTTGGATCTTAAGAGCTGCTGATTTGAACCTTTCTTTGACTGTTTGGGCTTGCTCGAGTTCTGCCCTAAGGGCTTGCACCTCTTCGTCTTCCTCTGGTGCCTCAACTTCCTCCCCTTTAGTGGTTCTCAAACTCGGGAGCCAATCTAAACCTTGCATATGGGCTTTCAACCACTTACGGTAGCCGCTGATGGGCCCGTTGTTACTGCCTCTGAGTTATTTGTCCTACTTTTGCACCATCTCCCACGCCTTGCAGACCTTCTGAAGTGCCTCCACGTTGGTCTTATTGAAACCTCGTGCAATAATAGGTGCGAGCTCTTCCTCTAGTGGTGCCCCTCTCATAGGGTAGCCAAGTTGTCTTATAGCAAGAACGGGATTGTAACTGATGCAACCCCTTGTCCCCATCAAGGTAACATTTGGAAATCCTCCGCACGAAATAAGAATCTCGGTTCTTCCTTCTTTCCATCGAGGGAACCAATTGACAGACGCTCCTTCTTTGCTTGCTAAGAGTTGGTCCCAATTTTCCCTTCTCTTCTCTGTGCATGAACGGTGGCTTTCTAGAAGGCAAGCATGCCTCATCTCTTGGCGAAAAAGGTGCGAAACCAACCATACATAGAGGGCTGAAGTACAGCAAACAATCCTTGTACTGCTCTTCTCACATCTTCGGTCGAAGGTGTCATATAGATTGGCTAGTATAGCAACAACCAGGCTTTCCTTGCGGTCATGATAGGCGAGAAAAGTGTCGATCACTGCCAGGTCCACCAACCCATCCACATTTGGAAAGAGGACCCCTCCGAAGATCAAAAGTGTGAGGATGTCTATGAACGAGGCCCATTCGCCTCTACCTGCCAAGATTCTTGCTTTTGCCTCCAAACATTTTCTAGGTATTCCAACCACCCCATTTTCGACTTGCTTTCTGTGGTCTAATTCCTGCGTCGAGATTTGGACTATCTTAGAAATTCTAGCTAAAGAGGGATAGAACCCTGAGAAGAGGTATGGTTTCCTTCCCCCTATAGGACATCCTAGGATCTCTTCAAATTCTTCCACCATAGGTGATAGCTGGAAGTCCCCAAAGGTGAAGCACCTCAAAGGCTGGTCATAATACTGGGCGAGTGATGCAATGGCCTCCTTGGAGACTTCTGCCATGGCTAGGTCCCAGATTTTACCGTAAGCTTTGCGAAACACTTGTCGCTGGAGCTGACCCATCAATAGCCCTAACTCTCTTAGACTAGTGATCCCTAGGCTCTTGACCTTGACTTGATAGAACCTCTTTTTAAGCGAAGACGTTTGACTTTACCCCATGTTTTACTAAGGTGAAACAAAACCCAATGCGAATCAAAACTTAGACATCTATCATGGGTGGAATGGATGAATGCATGAAGAAATGCATATGACACAGATCCAATTTTATGAATACGGGAGCCCCGAAAATTGTCCCCTTCTTAGATACAACGTTTGGGCAGCATGGCGCCCGACGTATGTATTTAAGAAGGTGACACGGACCCTCCGTTGGTTTGCCAAAGTGAGGGGATCAAGATGAAACCCGTGCATGATGCATATGCGAAAGGTATAACCGGGGATGTACATAGTACGACAATATCCACAAGCAAATATAATCAAAGGGGTACACGACATTTAGGACTACATGCATGGCAGTGTAAAATGTGGCACGCAGTGTGTTTGCTTCGTGCCCCTATTTTAGGGACCTACATGGGAGGGAGCTAAAAGGGATTTTAGTGATAATTCCCAAGGTGGTCATATCTCTCTTAATGGTCTCTAGAGGTATCATCCCCTTCGAAGAACATATTGCGGCAATAAGGACTACTAGCAACAATATGTTATCAAAGAGAAAAACTCTAGGTGAGGGTTCACTGTAATCAAGCAAGTCGGAGACCTAGCATGACCACAGATTCACCTTCACTCCTTATGTTCCCATGGACTCGGGTATAGGGCCCCTTTTCAACTCACCGTGTGTGCAAATGGTGTTGGTGTTTGTGTGCATCAAATGAATAAATATTTACCTCATGCATACATTTTAAAACACACTAAAAGCATCAAAAGAGTTTATATATACAAGAACATAAGAAATAAAAGACAAAGAGAAAGAACAAAACGGAAGTCATAGTAAGGAAAGCACACTAATTGATTGGCCTAACTCTCTAACAAATGTCCCCAGTGGAGTCGCCAACTGTCGCAACCTACCCTTCGGCGGGAGGGCGACGCGAGACTCACCAGTACATCTTCCAAGGAAGGAAAACGCGCGGAGTCTCCACCAAAGTTTATTCGAGGAAAACGTCGGAAAAACCGGAAAAGGGGTGATCTACGAACTTTAAGTGCGAAAGGTTCGGGAGTTGTATTTATGCACGGGGAAGGTATTAGCACCCCACGCGTCCGTCACAAAGGACGGCAACCTTTAATCAAGTGTGCAAATATGACTTCAATTTGTTTTATCTTCCCTTTTTTACGCTTTTTATGTCTTTTTATGCCTTTTATATTTTTTATCTTTTTGTGGTCGACAAGGGTGTTTCCCTTTCTCCTACGTATTCCTCAATTGTGATAAGGAAATCAGACCTACATAGTTCTTTCAGAACTAAACGTTGGTTAAGTTGTTTTTATCTTTTTTGCGAGATATATTTTGATTGAATAAAAGGTCATTTAAGGCGTTGGACCATTAAATGATCTTTCGATTCTTTTGAAAGGAGAGAAAACATTAAGGCATTGGACCATTAATGATCTCTTGGTTTTTTGAAAGAGGTGACAAAGCTATGTGTTGATTTTAGGCTTTTAAAAATCCACGTTTAACCAATAAAAGTGAAAATGACCATTTCAAGGCGAGAAAATGAAAAGATGTTACAACTCAAATGATTAGTGGAAATTTATTTTATTTTTTATTAAGCGAGAAAATGACTTAAATAAATGACTAAAGCACGTCAAAAGGGGGTATGGAAAGTGAACGAAATAAAAATAAAAGCACACGAAACAAGTGGGGACCACTAAGGGTATATAGAATGAATTGAAAGGTTCGATTTCAGGAACTTACCGGTTGAAGACCGAAGAACCAACGAAGAACGATGAAGAACGGTGGAAAATATTCACGAAATCGCCCACGGAAACGTCTTGAAAGCATTATGGAAGCGCCTCGTCTTATATTTTCTTCACGGAAACAATTTTTCTCACTAATTATAAGTGAATCTCAGATACCAGGAGGGTTGAACGAATTTGTTCTGCCCTCCTTCCCCTATTTATAGGGGAAAAGAGGGAGGTGGTTGCTACCCAGCTCGCCCAGGCGAGCTGGGTTGCTTCCACCAGAAGGCACTGCCTTCTGTTGGAACATCCTAGAAGGTCCAAGTGGGCCTGATTGCTATTTGCACACCCCTGTTTACAAAATACACCCCCCCCTGTGCCCTTTTTTGCTGATTCTTTTTCCGTAACGTTACGGAACTTTACGAATTACGTAATGATACTTGTTTTCTTTCTGTAATGTCACAAAACCTTACGGATTACGCAATTGTCCCCTCTTTGGCTTCTGGAATGTTATGGAACTTTACGGATTGCGCATTAACGCTTCCTTTCGACTCCCGACATGTCGCGGAACTTCACGGATTTCCTAACGATGGGTGTCAAGTACCTCGAAGTGGTCAAGCGAATGTCGCATCCCACCAAACAGATGGTCCCCGAATGGAATTAGGGTATGACAGGATGCAATGTTGAGATTTTTCTTATTTTGAATGATTTTGGCAAGTTTCTTAAAAGCATGAAATTCATCTCTTTTGTGAGCAAGAAATAGAGTCCATGTAAATCTAGAATAATCATCTCTACTATGACAAGAGCATAATAATTTCCACCAAGGCTCATAGTTCTAGAAGGACCAAAGAGATCCATGTGCAAAAGCTATAAGGGTCAAGTGGTTGAAACAACATTCTTTAGTTTGAAAGAAACCCTTACTTGTTTTCCCTTTAGACATGCATCACACAATCTATCCTTTTCAAATTTGAGTTTTGGCAAGCCAATTACTAAATCTTTTGAAATTAATTTATTTAAGTGTTCCATATTTATATGAGCAATTCTCCTATGCCACAAACATGATTCATCCTCTTTACTTAGAAAGCATTGAGCATGATTTGGGGTTTTATCTAGATTTATCATGTACACATTATTAGTCCTATGTCCTACATATTTTATTTTTCTGTCATGTTTACTTTCAATAAAACAGTTATGAGAATCAAATAACACCCAAAAGCCTTTATCACATAGTTTACTAACACTTAATAAACTATGCTTAAGACCGTCAACAAGTAAAACATTTTCTATGGAGGTAGAGGGATTCGTACCTATTTTTTCAACTCCAAGAATTTTACCTTTTTTTTTTTGTTTCCGTAGGTCACATGTCCACTATTCTTGGGAGAAATATGAGTAAACTTTGATGCATCTCCCATCATGTGTTTGGAGCAACCACTATCAATGTACCAATTTTGCTTCAAGGAGTCCTCTTCTTCGCTTTCATAGTCTTTGTCAATGAGGCTTAGATTTATGATTTCATTTTCTGAATCACTTGATGAATCCATCTCATTATCTTCTCAAGTGATATATGTTTTCTTTCCTTTCTTATCTTTGAAAGTTTTCTTGTTGAATTTTTTCATTCTTCTTTTAAAGATAGGACAATCAAATCTTAGGTTCCCAGGTTGATCGTATTCATAGCACTTTGGAACTAAGGAGGAATCTTCTCCTTTCTTCTTTGGATTGAAGTTTGATTGCCTTTGTTCCTCAGAAATTTATTGAATCTTTTTACAAAGAGATTGAAATCATATTCTTCTTCTAAATTATTTTGTTCATTCATGTCTTCTTTGTCACTTTCTTCATGAATAGAAGATGAGGCTTTGAGTGCAATTCCTTTCTTCTTTTTTCATTCTCTTCATGTTGATTGAGTCTCATGAGTTCCATTTAATGTTCTTGAAGTTTCCCAAAGAGAACGGCAAGAGACATGTTGATGAGATCTTTTGATTCCGCAATTGCAGTTACTTTTGGTTGTCATTGTATGCTTAAACATCTCAACACTTTGTTAATGAGATCTTCATTAGGAAACATTTTTCCTAATGATGCAAGATGATTAAACTATATGTGTAAATCTCTTTTGCATCTCTTGTATAGTCTCATTTTGATTCATTCTAAAAAGTTCATACTCATGTGTGAGAGTGTTTATTCTATATCTTTTAACATCAGTTGTGTCTTCATGTGTTACTTGTAATGTATCCCACATTTACAGTTTGAAACTCTAAAGTACTCATCCATGCCTAATGCAGAAGTGATTATATTCTTGGCTTGTAAGTTATATTGAACTCTTTTTCTTTCATCTTCATCCCTTTGATCTCTAGGTTTTTCTATAGTTTCATTTCCTACTACCGTTGTAGGATTTAAAGAACCAATTTCAATGGCTTCCCATATATTCAAATCTATGGCTTCTATAAAAATCTGCATACGGATTTTCCAATAGTGATAACCCTCACCATTAAAGATAGGAGGCCTATTAATAGAGTTTCCCTCGGGAAATAGGAAGTTAGATGAGGCCATAATTATTCTTGAAGTTTCTAAACTTTAAACAAGAATCCTGTTCTGATACCACTTGTTGAACAAGTGGCCTCAATAACTTAAGAGGGGGGTGAATTAAGTCTTAAAAAATTCTCGAGTAATAAGTTTTAATCCCTTTTTAAATGATACATGATAGATTTAGAATGTAGAAGAAGAAGCAACAATCAATTTAACAATGTTCTTTAAATATGCAAGACAAAGTAAATTGCAATAAAATAAACAAGATAAGGGAAGAGAGAATGGCAAACTCGAATTATACTAGTTTGGCCACTTCCCATGCCTACGTCCAGTCCTCAAGTAACCCACTTGAGATTTTCCACTATCCTTGTAAATCCTTTACAATCTTTGAACACACCTTGGGATCTCTCACCCTTGTGTTTGATTTTCTCACACACAAAGAGACAAACAATCTCTTGATTACAATTGAGTTTTATAAAATGAAAAGAATGATTTCTCTCTTTTAGAGCAGATGATACAACTTGAAGTTCCTAGAAGAATTCTCAATAATTTGCAAGAGTTTTGCCAAAGATATTTAGAGTGGTTTTGAAAGTTAAGTTCTTTGAGAATTCTCTTCTTTTCAAAGTAAGGACACACACACATACATATATAGGCTCATTGTGCTTGTTCAAAACAGTTTGAAGAGATGTGTCTTTTCAAAAGATTTTCTAAAACTTTTTCACTGGTAATGAATTACATGACACTTGTAATCAATTACACAGTCATATCTTTGAAGGCTTGTGACTTTTTCAATAGTTTTTCTGAAATCTCTTCGCTGGTAATTGATTACATGACTCTTGTAATCGATTACATAGATCAAAATTCAAATAATTTTGTGTCGTTGGTTCATCAGTTCAAAATTTTCAATATGCCATTTTCACAATCTCTCTGGTAATCAATTGCCAATTCAAAAAGACATTTATGAATTGGTTTAACTTTAATAAAAGAATTTTGATAGTAAAGATTTTGAGGCCAAACTATGGCAATCAAATTGAGATTCTTTTAACAAATTTACTAAGTCTTTATCTTAGATTTTCTTGATCTTGTTCTTTGACTTGATTCAATTCGTGTTCATCAGGTAAACTTTTGGCATCATCAAAACATGCATGATATACATTCACACTGAAAACATCTCATTTTATGCATAGAAATTTTTCACATCAAGATGTGTTTTGTATAAACTAAATAAAATGAATATATAGGAAAACATAAGATTTAAACAATTAAAGCTCCCCCTAAGATAATGTTTTCCTCAAACTTTAGCTCCCTTTTAGATGATGATCCCAACTTGGCTTTTACTTTTTTTTATCCCTTTTGCTTGGCAGCAACAAAATCTTCATCAAGCTTCCTAAAAAACTCATCACTAGAATCCTTAGAGTTTGAATCACATGGAAGATGGATAGGTGATGGAGGAGGGGATAGAGGAGACACATAACCAATGGCCTTCTTGTAGAAGAAGTCACTAATCAAATGCCACTTTATATCTTCTTTCTTAGGATAGCTTTGGTCTTCAAGAGCTTGTGCAAGTGCCTACCTTGTCCTTATCAACTCAGCCTCGATCAGTCCTAAATACTGTAACATCCTGGAAATTTCTACCCGAAATTTTTGAAAACGATGTATTTTGAATGATTATATATATATATATATATATATATATATATATATATATATATAAGTATTATTCAGTGTATATGCCTATATGTTCT
Organism: Glycine soja; assembly: GCF_004193775.1. Classification (NCBI taxonomy): domain Eukaryota; kingdom Viridiplantae; phylum Streptophyta; class Magnoliopsida; order Fabales; family Fabaceae; genus Glycine; species Glycine soja. The sequence goes on along the minus strand of NC_041006.1, from coordinate 9,015,058 downwards.
TGGTAGAAGTAGGAATAGTGGGGGCAAGATATGCGGGTTAGGCTAATTAAGCAAGAGAAACCCATAACTGGGAGGTTATGGGTTAATTCTTAATTAATTAGTCTAAAAATCATCATTTTGCGTGCGAATTAAAATTTAAAAAAACCAACCTCTGAACCACGCTCGGGGTTTTATTCTGAGCGTTTTGATATATATATTGCCTATTCAAAAACTGGCCCCGACAGACGCAGAGAAATGGCACGCAAACCGAGATAGGATTTTAGAGTTTCAAAGGTCAGATTTTTCTCACTTTTGTGGCTGAGTATGGGTCACAATCAAAAGGGAAAGTGGGCCCTTTTTGCTCCACTCAAATGGAGACATGTGGCATAGTTTATAATAAAATAATAGAAAAAGAGGAAACCTTTTTTTTAAAAACCAAAAGCTGTTCTCTCTCTCCTCCCTCAGCCAAGAGAAAAATTCAGAAGCTCTCTCTCTCTCTCTCTCACGCAGCCTTCTTCTTCTCTCCTCTCATCCACCATTTTTGCCCAACAAAGCTTCAACCTTTGGTGCCCATTTCTGCTCCAAATCGCAAAAGGAGGGCATTTTCGGAGTCGTGAAGTGCGTGTCTACGTGTGGGACTTCGAAATTTCAGGTTTGGGTGGACTTCTTTCTCTCTTGATTTTCGTGGGTATGGGGTTTTGTGAGATATGATGGGTAGTTTTGCTAGTTTTCTGCTTCATGATAGTTATTTGTGAAGGAACTTGTTGAACTTGCCATGTTTGAATGAGTTAGACATACTCATTCTGTTTTAGGGTTTTTATGATGATACTTGTGATGTTCATGTGCTGAAATTGCTTATGGAAAATTGTTAGAGATAAAGGGTAGAATTAACCTAGGGTTAGAAAGTGAGAATGTGGTGTTATGAGTGGAAAAAGAGTGAATTTTTTATGGCTGGAAGGCCAAATCTTGAATTGGTAGTATTTAGAGGTTAGAGTGAGTTAATCTTAGCTTGAAATGCCATTTAGGACTTATGAGAAAGGTTAGGCTGTGCTAGAGAGAAAAGCAAATGACCAAAGTGAACAAAGAGCCATTTCTAGGGTAAATTTGGGTGTTGAAGAGTCAAATTTTGATTCGGTGAGATTTTAAGCGTAAATCCAGTTTAAACAAGTTTAAATTGATGTTATAGACTTGTGTGAGGTGAGAGTTTGCTTCAAATTTGTCCCATTCTCAATTTCACTTCTCAAGCCTAGAAAATCCATTAAATTGAGGGGTTTTGGACACCTAGATTTTGTGTTGCTGTGGTTTGAAGCTTGACTTTGGTTTAGACACGATTGATACACGATTGATATATGCACCATAGCCCGACCGCCATCTAGTACCACATGTGATGGGTACCCCATTATCCTACAAGCTTGAGATGAGGCAGTGTAGAAGGGTGAAACTTCCTGCTTTTATTCGTTGACCACAGAGTGGTACCTGGAGATATGTCGCGGGGGTCAGGAGACCTTGGGGACGTCAGGTGGGGTGCTATTGCCCAAAACCAAGCTTGACCAATCCCGACCCAACCCGGGCATAGTCAGTTAGTGAGAACCTGTGATGTACCTAAACAGGCGAGCTCCTGGCAGTCAACAGATAAAAGGAACAAAGACCACAAAGCAAGGAGGCTTGTGGTGGCTGGCCAGCTGTGAATCTTGTGTGATATATGGGTTATGGCCTCTGGTAGTCGATTACCAAGGATGGGTAATCGATTACAAGGCTTAAAAATGAAGACAGGAGGCTAAGATGGTCTCTGGTAATCGATTACCACGGGGTGTAATCGATTACCAGACTTGAAAACGAGGTCAGGAAGCTATGAGGGCTTCTGGTAATCGATTACCAAGGGGGTGTAATCGATTACCAGGCTTAGATATGAAGGCAGCATGTTTTGAAGGCCTCTGGTAATCGATTACCAGGATGTGTAATCGATTACACAGAGGAACATGCCACTGGTAATCGATTACCAGTTAGGTGTAATCGATTACACAGTGCATTTTTGTAGGTTTCTTGTCCTGAGGCTGTGTAATTCGAGTTTAGCCTCTGGTAATCGATTACCAAGGCTGTGTAATCGATTACCAGAGAAGAAAAGCCTTAAGATACCCCTTTTACTTGCATGTAGTGGCTATGAGACGAATTGTGTGGCGGCATAGTTAGATTCTTGTGAAAGAGTCTACCCCTTTCTTTTCTTCCTTGTAGATCGTGATGGCGGCGCAACTAATCCATGATCGAGTAGAGATGGAGTGCCTAGAGAGAGCCTGGGAGACCCTCGAAGGCAACACGAGGTGCCGATTTCGGGGCAGTATTCGATTTACGGCGACTTCTTTGGTGCATCCAGATGAACTCGTACGCACGCTTCAGCGCACTGTGGAGTGGATACTACCCACGCCTACACCATACCATCTAGTGGAGCCAGTCCAAGTGATCGAGGTGACGTCATCCGAGGAAGACCCTGAGGAGGATCCCGAGGAGCTACCTCCTGAGCCTGCTGTGGATGCTCTTGACTTCCTAGAGGGTGATGAGGACCCACTTCTTGAGGTGGATTCGCCCGAGGAAGTCATGTTGGCATCTGAGGCAGACTCTACGGAGGATAGTGGCCTGAGAGAGATGGAAACCAGTGGAGGCTCTTCATCATAGTGGACAATTCCATGGACTAGTTTTATATACTTTTTAAGGGTGGGTGTATCTAGGACTGACTGTTAGGTTTACTCTTTTGTTTTTGTATGGGTAGACCTGATGTATAGGAATTTGATGATTGTATACATGTGGTTGAAGCCACCACTATGGACACCTTTGCTCTGGATGACACTATGTATTTTGTAAAACTCCCATATTTTGGACAGCTTTAAATGATGAATGCATTTATGATCAATCTTGTTATTTGAAAAGAAAGCATTAGCAACTTTATTTGTAAAAGAGTTTATCGACCATATTTTATTCTTTTATTTTCACGTGACGACCTAAAGTAATGGCTGGTATACTCTTCCTTTTGAAACAACAAAATAGTTTAGAGATCACGAGTGGTAAGAAAGAAATGACTCCGAATAGAGTTGTGAACTGGCCATTCAGGACTCTATAGTGAGGATTTTCCTTCTAAACCTAGTTATGGTGAAAAGAGAAAGAAATGAAAAAGAAAAAGAAAAAAAAAAATTACCATGGTTTTTGTTAATTAAATCATTACTATTAAACCAGTCATTATTTTGGGGATGCCACAACTGGTGGTATCAGAGCAAAAGTTGGATCCTAGTGAACCTGTTATGGTCTTGCTGTGTGAATGCTGTGTATCTCTGAAACTTGGGAGTAGGTTTCGGGGAGTGACGTTAAGTCACACATTGTGTGTATTTCTGCCTTCTTGTCTTGAGCATGGATGTGTGATTGATTTGTAGGATTATGCGTGTATATGTATGTATAAAGAGAAGGATGTTGTTATAACCGTCATAGCCTATGTGGTACACTCTCTCAGTAGGGTTTCTTGGATACTAATAGTTTCCTACAGGATAGGTATGGCAAGATGTGGTAGGGATCAGAACCGTGATGTCCTTGACCGCATCACAGCTGTCCTGGAAACTCTGGTGCAGGAACGTGATGTGGAGCCGGCGGAGTATCAGGGACTCATGGCTTTCCGTAAGAACCACCCGCCAAAGTTCAGTGGAGACTATGATCCAGAAGGTGCTAGGTTGTGGTTAGCTGAGACGGAGAAGATTTTTGAGGCGATGGGTTGCCTTGAGGAGCATAAGGTCCTCTATGCGACATTTATGCTCCAAGGGGAGGCTGAGAATTGGTGGAAGTTTGTGAAGCCTTCATTTGTTGCACCTGGAGGCGTGATTCCTTGGAATGCCTTCAAGGACAAATTCCTGGAGAATTACTTCCCGCAAGATCTCAGGAAGCGGAAGGCGAGGGAATTTTTGGATTTGAAGCAAGGAAACATGTCTATTGGAGAGTACACGACCAAGTTTAATGAGCTTCTACAGTATTGGCCTCAATACCAAGATGCTCGGAATGAGGAAGATTTATGTGCTCAGTTTGAGAATGGGCTTCGGTTGGAGATCCAACAAGCGGTTAGTTATATGCAGATCACGGATTTTAACCAACTGGTGACAAAGTGCAGGATTTTTGAAGATAAGATGAAGGAGAGGCAAGCTAGAGGCGTTGGAGGACCTCAGAGAAACCATCCTTTTAGAGGGAATAGTAACAAGAGGATGAAGCCATATGCTAGCAACAAGGGGAAGCAGCCCATGGCTACGTCCAACATGAGTCAGTCAAGGGGGACTGGGGTACAATGCTTTCAGTGTGGAGGACCGCATCTTAAGAGGAATTGCCCACAGCTCCAGCAGACACAGGAGAACCGTTGTTATGTGTGTGGCAAGGTGGGCCATTATGCTAGAGAATGTAGGGTGACCGGGAGACCGACGGTGACTGCCAATTCCAACACCGTCAATCGTGGACCCACTAATTCCACAAGGAGCGGTAATGTTAGCAACAACAACACTAGTGGTGGAAGACCAAAAGTACCCACTCGGGTGTTTGCTATGAGTGGTTCAGAAGCAGCTGCCTCCGATGATTTGATACGGGGTAAGTGTTTGATTGCTGATAAACTACTAGATGTACTTTATGATTCAGGTGCCACGCATTCTTTCATATCTCATGCATGTGTAGAGAGGTTGGGGTTATGTGCGACGGAGTTACCATATGATATGGTGGTGCTACTCCGACGAGCGAGCCTGTAACCACCTCTCGGGTGTGTTTGAAGTGTCCTATAATTGTTGAGGGTCGATATTTTATGGCGGATTTGATTTGTCTACCTTTAGCTCACCTAGATGTGATCTTGGGGATGGATTGGTTATCTACTAACCATATTTTTCTAGACTGTAAGGAGAAGATGTTGGTGTTTGGTGGAGATGTAGTTCCAAGTGAATCTTTGAAAGGGGATGCGGCCAACGAAGGAATGGGGGGTGTTTGAACTTACATGGTTTTGTTCTCTATGTATGTGGAAGAGAACGCTGAAGTTAATAGTATACCAGTGGTGTCAGAATTTCCGGAAGTTTTTCCTGACGACATTTGTGAATTGCCACCTGAGAGAGAAGTGGAATTCATTATGGACTTGGTGCCTGGGGCGAATCCAGTATCGATCGCGCCTTATAGAATGTCTCCGGTAGAACTAGCAGAGGTGAAGGCACAAGTGCAGGATCTTTTGAGCAAACAATTTGTTCGTCCAAGCGCATCTCCGTGGGGAGCGCCAGTCTTGTTGGTTAAAAAGAAGGATGAAAGTATGAGAATGTGTGTAGACTACCGGCAGCTAAACAAGGTCACTATCAAGAACAAATATCCTCTACCAAGGATAGATGATTTGATTGACCAATTGAGGGGAGCGACGGTATTTTCAAAGATAGATTTGCGATCGGGGTATCATCAAATCCGAGTTAAGAAGGAAGATATCCCAAAGACTGCGTTTCGGACTCGGTATGGGCATTATGAGTATTTAGTCATGCCATTTGGAGTGACTAATGCTCCGGCTACTTTCATGGACTATATGAACCGTATATTCCATGATTACTTGGATCAGTTCGTGGTTGTGTTTATTGATGATATCCTAGTGTATTCGAGGAATAAGGAAGAGCATGAGAAGCACTTGAGGATTGTGTTGCATATCCTGAGGGATAGGAAGTTGTTCGCCAAACTGTCGAAATGTGACTTTTGGTTGGAGAAAGTGCAGTTCTTGGGGCACGTGATTTCTTAGGACGGGGTTGCGGTGGATCCGAACAAGGTGGAGTCGGTTATGGAGTGGCAACAACCGACAACTCCAACGGAGGTTCGAAGCTTCTTGGGGTTGGCTGGCTATTATAGAAAATTCATTGAGCGATTTTCTAAATTGGCATTGCCCCTAACTAAATTGACTCGTAAGAATGAGAAGTTTGTCTGGAATGGGAAGTGTGAGCAAAGTTTCCATGAGTTGAAGAGGCGGTTGACGACAGCTCCGGTGTTAATTTTACCCGACCCTAAGAGACCATTTGAAGTGTATTGCGATGCAAGCGGGCAAGGCCTAGGGTGTGTGTTGATGCAAGAAGGAAGAGTAGTGGCTTATGCTTCACGTCAATTACGTCCTCATGAAGTTAACTACCCGACTCATGACTTGGAACTAGCAGCGGTGGTCTTTGCTTTAAAGATTTGGAGGCATTATTTATACGGTACTCATTTTGAAGTTTTCAGTGATCACAAGAGTCTCAAATACTTGTTCGATCAGAAGGAACTCAATATGAGGCAACGAAGATGGATGGAGTTCCTCAAGGATTATGATTTTGGTCTTTCCTACCATCCCGGAAAGGCTAATGTAGTAGCCGACGCGCTAAGCCGAAAGTCCTTACATGTTGCGACTATGATGAGTTTGGAGCAGAGGTTGATAAAAGAATTCCGAGATTTGAATCTAGCAATCGAGATGCGAACCAAGAGCTTATTTGTGGGAGCGTTGTAGATTACCAATGAATTCGTAGATCACATATGCGAAGCTCAAGAGAATGACCCGTTTTTGCAAGGCAAGGTGTTAGAAGTAATGGGGGATAAAGGTGTGGAGTTTGAGAAGGACACAACCGGGTTAATTAGATTCAAGGGGAGGATATGTGTGCCATCTTTAGATGATTTGAAAGTTAAGATCTTGGAAGAAGCGCATAAAAGTCGTCTTAGTTTCCATCCAGGAATGACTAAGATGTACCAAGATTTGAAGAGAAGTTTTTGGTGGCATGGCATGAAGAAAGATGTAGCTGAATATGTAGCAAGATGTTTGACATGTCAAAAGGCTAAGGCTGAGCACCAGCGACCATCAGGAGAATTGAAGCCATTGGAAATTCTGGAATTGAAATGGGAGAGCATATCTATGGATTTTGTATCTAGTTTACCTAAGACTAGTCGTGGACATGATGCTGTGTGGGTCATAGTAGATCGACTCACCAAATTTGCTCATTTTATTCCGGTGAATATGAAGTATAGAATGGAGAAGCTAGTAGAGTTGTACATCAAAGAAGTGGTAAGGTTGCATGGAATTCCTTCCAGTATTGTATCAGACAGGGATCCGAGGTTCACTTCGCGATTTTGGACAAGTCTACATGAAGCCTTGGGGACAAAGCTGAAGCTTAGTTCAGCTTATCATCCTCAAACAGATGGTCAGACTGAACGAACCATTCAGACTCTAGAAGATCTACTTCGGGCGTGTATTATAAAGCAACAAGGTAGCTGGATGGATTGTTTGCCATTGATTGAGTTTACTTACAACAATAGCTACCAAGCCAGTATTGGTATGGCTCCTTTTGAAGCTCTATATGAACGAAAGTGCAAAACTCCTATTTGTTGGGACGATGATGGAGAAGCAGTACTCCTTGGACCTGAAATGCTACAACAGATTAACGAACAAGTGAAATTGATTCGAGAGAAGATAAAAGCATCTCAGGATAGGCAAAAGAGCTATTATGATAGAAGGAGGAAGCCACTAGATTTTCAGGAAGGAGAACATGTGTTTTTGAAGGTTTCTCCCATAACCGGAGTCGGAAGAGCTCTCAAGGCTAGGAAGTTGACGCCCAAGTATCTAGGCCCGTATCAGATTTTGAAGAAGATTGGGCCTGTAGCTTATCATATCGCCTTACCTCCGAGTTTATCAAATTTGCATCCTGTGTTTCATGTCTCTCAACTGAGACGGTACAGCCCGGATCCATCACATATACTTGCAGTGGACGAGGTACAGGTGAAAGATAACCTCACCTATAAAGCACAACCTCAGAAGATCACTGACCGAAGAATGAAGTCGTTGAGAGGAAAGGAGATCGCATTGGTGAAGGTGCAGTGGGGAACCGATGAGGGTGATTCTACATGGGAGTTGGAGGATAGGATGAGAGAATTGTACCCAAGTTTGTTCATAGAGTAGTTAATTTCGGGGACGAAATTCCTAAAAGGGTGGGAGTATTGTAACATCCTGGAAATTTCTACCCGGAATTTTTGAAAACGATGTATTTTGAATGATTATATATATATATATATATATATATATATATATATATATATATATATATAAGTATTATTCAGTGTATATGCCTATATGTTCTTGGTAGAAGTAGGAATAGTAGGGGCAAGATATGTGGGTTAGGCTAATTAAGGAAGAGAAACCCATAACTGGGAGGTTATGGGTTAATTCTTAATAAATTAGTCTAAAAATCATCGTTTTGCGTGCGACTTAAAATTTAACAAAACCAACCTCTAAACCACGCTCGGGGTTTTATTCTGAGCGTTTTGATATATATATTGCCTATTCAAAAACTGGCCCCGACGGACGCAGAGAAACGCGAGGAACTGGAACCAGAGAAACGGCATGCAAACCGAGGCAGGATTTTAGAGTTTCAAAGGTCAGATTTTTCTCACTTTTGTGGCTGAGTATGGGTCACAATCAAAAGGGAAAGTGGGCCCTTTTTGCTCCACTCAAATGGAGACATGTGGCATAGTTTATAATAAAATAATAGAAAAAGAGGAAACCTTTTTTTTAAAAACCAAAAGCTGTTCTCTCTCTCCTCCCTCAGCCAAGAGAAAAATTCAGAAGCTCTCTCTCTCTCTCACGCAGCCTTCTTCTTCTCTCCTCTCATCCACCATTTTTGCCCAACAAAGCTTCAACCTTTGGTGCCCATTTCTGCTCCAAATCGCGAAAGGAGGGCATTTTCGGAGTCGTGAAGTGCGTGTCTACGTGTGGGACTTCGAAATTTCAGGTTTGGGTAGACTTCTTTCTCTCTTGATTTTCGTGGGTATGGGGTTTTGTGAGATATGATGGGTAGTTTTGCTAGTTTTCTGCTTCATGATAGTTATTTGTGAAGGAACTTGTTGAACTTGCCATGTTTGGATGAGTTAGACATACCCATTCTGTTTTAGGGTTTTTATGATGATACTTGTGATGTTCATGTGCTGAAATTGCTTATGGAAAACTGTTAGAGATAAAGGGTAGAATTAACCTAGGGTTAGAAAGTGAGAATGTGGTGTTATGAGTGGAAAAAGAGTGAATTTTTGAGGGCTGGAAGGCCAAATCTGGAATTGGTAGTATTTAGAGGTTAGAGTGAGTTAATCTTAGCTTGAAATGCCATTTAGGACTTATGAGAAAGGTTAGGCTGTGCTAGAGAGAAAAACAAATGACCAAAGTGAACAAAGAGTCATTTCTAGGGTAAATTTGGGTGTTGAAGAGTCAAATTTTGATTCGGTGAGATTTTAAGCGTAAATCCAGTTTAAACAAGTTTAAATTGATGTTATAGACTTGTGTGAGGTGAGAGTTTGCTTCAAATTTGTCCCATTCTTAATTTCACTTCTCAAGCCTAGAAAATCCATTAAATTGAGGGGTTTTGGACACATAGATTTTGTGTTGCTGTGGTTTGAAGCTTGACTTTGGTTTAGACACGATTGATACATGATTTAGGACTTGTAGGATTTGATTTGGGCAAGATTGGATGAGGGGAAGTGTGGTTTTCGAAATATGCTCTTTGTGCAGATTTTTTATGTGAAATTGTGCAGCAGAATTTTGCACAAGTGCAGAAAAATGTTATGCATTTGCTGGTTGTGGAAAGAGCAATGCAGAATGCGTTCTGGATGTTTGCTAGTAGATCCCAACGGTCAAAATGTAGGATTATGAACTAGAGACTTCCAGTAAAAGTTTGGAGTCGATCCAACGGTTAACGAATGGGAACGAAGGAATTGTTAACGGGGTCTTTAAGTGAGAAAAGCTGTGATTTTGGTTGGTGTTTTGGCAGAGTTTTCTGCCTTTGCTCTGTTTTCTTGGCTGTGATAGTTTGTGCTGTTTGAATGTTGTTTTACTTGGATGTTGGGGAAGCTTGAGAGGATTGATGGGGACCCGGTGTTGAGAGAAACGAGGATATGGGCTACGTGGGAGTACGTGAGCTCAGTTGGAGGTGGGCAACAGGGGATGGTGGGTTTATGCGCGATTTGTGGATGTGGAAAACTTGTTGTGCACCATCGCCCGACCGCCACCTAGTACCACATGTGATGGGTACCCCATAATCCTACAAGCATGAGATGAGGAAGTGTAGAAGGGTGAAACTTCCTGCTTTTATTCGTTGACCACAGAGTGGTACCTGGAGATATGTCGCGGGGGTCAGGAGACCTTGGGGACGTCAGGTGGGGTGCTATTGCCCAAAACCAAGCTTGACCAATCCCGACCCAACCCGGGCATAGTCAGTCAGTGAGAACCTTTGATGTACCTAAACAGGCGAGCTCCTGGCAGTCAACAGATAAAAGGAACAAAGACCACAAAGCAAGGAGGCTTGTGGTGGCTGGCCAACTGTGAATCTTGTGTGATATATGGGTTATGGCCTCTGGTAGTCGATTACCAAGGATGGGTAATCGATTACAAGGCTTAAAAATGAAGACAAGAGGCTAAGATGGTCTCTGGTAATCGATTACCACGGGGTGTAATCGATTACCAGACTTGAAAACGAGGTCAGGAAGCTATGAGGGCTTCTGGTAATCAATTACCAAGGGGGTGTAATCGATTACCAGGCTTAGATATGAAGGCAGCATGTTTTGAAGGCCTCTGGTAATCGATTACCAGGATGTGTAATCGATTACACAGAGGAACATGCCACTGGTAATCGATTACCAATTATGTGTAATCGATTACACAGTGCATTTTTGTAGGTTTCTTGTCCTGAGGCTGTGTAATTCGAGTTTAGCCTCTGGTAATCGATTACCAAGGCTGTGTAATCGATTACCAGAGAAGAAAAGCCTTAAGATACCCCTTTTACTTGCATGTAGTGGCTATGAGACGAATTGTGTGGCGGCATAGTTAGATTCTTGTGAAAGAGTCTACCCCTTTCTTTTCTTCCTTGTAGATCGTGATGGCGGCGCAACTAATCCATGATCGAGTAGAGATGGAGTGCCTAGAGGGAGCCTAGGAGACCCTCGAAGGCAACACGAGGTGCCGATTTCGGGGAACTATTCGATTTACGGCGACTTCATTGGTGCATCCAGATGAACCCGTACGCACGCTTCAGCGCACTGTGGAGTGGATACTACCCACGCCTACACTATACCGTCTAGTGGAGCCAGTCCAAGTGATCGAGGTGACGTCATCCGAGGAAGACCCTGAGGAGGATCCCGAGGAGCTACCTCCTGAGCCTGCTGTGGATGCTCTTGACTTCCTAGAGGGTGATGAGGACCCACTTCTTGAGGTGGATTCTCCCGAGGAAGTCATGTCGGCATCTGAGGCAGACTCTACGGAGGATAGTGGCCCGAGAGAGATGGCAACCAGTGGAGGCTCTTCATCATAGTGGACAGTTCCATGGACTAGTTTTATATACTTTTTGAGGGTGGGTGTATCTAGGACTGACTGTTAGGTTTACTCTTTTGTTTTTGTATGGGTAGACCTGATGTATAGGAATTTGATGATTGTATACATGTGGCTGAAGCCACCACTATGGACACCTTTGCTCTGGATGACACTATGTATTTTGTAAAACTCCCATATTTTGGACAGCTTTAAATGATGAATGCATTTATGATCAATCTTGTTATTTGAAAAGAAAGCATTAGCAACTTTATTTGTAAAAGAGTTTATCGACCATATTTTATTCTTTTATTTTCACGTGACGACCTAAAGTAATGGCTGGTATACTCTTCCTTTTGAAATAGCAAAATAGTTTAGAGATCACGAGTGGTAAGAAAGAATTGACTCCGAATAGAGTTGTGAACTGGCCATTCAGGACTCTATAGTGAGGATTTTCCTTCTAAACCTAGTTATGGTGAAAAGAGAAAGAAATGAAAAAGAAAAAGAAGAAAAAAAAATTTACCATGGTTTTTGTTAATTAAATCATTACTATTAAACCAATCATTATTTTGGGGACGCCACAAATACTCCCTTAAAGGTGGAGGATCATATATTTCCATAACAAAAGAATCGGGATCAGCTGCAACTTCAACATTAGACTCAACTTTTCAATGATGCGTTGAACATAATGAGTGGAGATGAATCTAGAGAATGGAAGATACATAACAAAGGAGAAGGTGCTATCAGACACAACATAGAACTCCTTTGTCCATGGGCAAACCAAGTTGAAAGAAGTCTCTTGAGTGAAACAGGTTTGCTTTAAAAGTCTGATAGCAACGCCGAATCTCATGATGAACTCTTTTTATAGGGGCTTCTCATCTGGTTCAAGCTAGAGCAATGAGCTTTAAGTCTGTAGAACTTCTTCATGGCAAACCAGTCTAGAATTGTAAGCTCGGTTTTCTTCTTCAAAAGTTAATGTTTAAAAAGCCTTCCTGGGTGAGCCTTCATGTAACACCTTTGAGGGTATCACCGTAACTACACTTATATTTATAAAACATCAAAATTAATACAACGACGTCATGTAGAAGATGCTAACTAAAAATATAAAACACAACTATATGTCATATTTTATTACATACAATACATCCCTCAAAATGCAAGTATCATACCTCTTATAAAAGAAATACATTGAATGTAAAATATAACTAGGCTATGTCTTCCAAAATAAGGCTCGAAGCTTCATCGATACATATCATTACCTGATTCTTGAAAAAGAAATAACTTAAAGGGGAGATACATAATATCTCAATGAGTGCTCTAAGGACTCTATAGGTGGACTAGACTGTTCTACCCAAACTTCATTGTTTCTTACTTTTCATGGCTTGATTCTCACTGCGTATGTAAAAGAACCTTCATGCCTAGGATTGGTTTTATGCCTTTTGGTCATTAATAACTTTCACTGACTTTCCTTTTGTTTGCTTAACTATTATAATGATTTCCTAGCACTATAACTTTAAGAATCACCTAACTGATAATACTTCTTTGACATAGCTACATCTAGTTAACATCAATGTTCCTCACTTAGTTTCACCTTTCCTTTCTTCGATACTTAGAGTTCTCTACCAAATTAAATCTAGGATTCTACTATTCTTGGATATCTCAAATGTTCACTTTAACCTACATAGTTCTTATTCTCTTACAAGATTCATACCCTATTATTACATCACACTAGAAACATCCTTTCATTTATACTTTTACAAACTATGACTCACATAAAACAATTTTAGATATAATCATTCTCAAAATCTTAAGGTGGCACATGATATTCTTAATTAATGCACAAATATAGTTTCATATGACTCAGTACAAAACATGCATCCATTGATAAACTGGATTTTGATCACCTTTTTATGTGCAGTTTTAAGCCTATTACATGCATTTATGATATAAATTGTTGGCAAAACTCACACTTTGTCGTTAGTTTTGTTAAATAGGTGATCAGGGAGCATTTAGAGGAAAAAGGGCTCAAAATAGGCCAAAAATTGATGAAGTTAAACTCTGACTATTCATCAAGGCTTTGATCAGTCATCAAGATCGTCATTGTCATACCCTAATTTCGTCCGGGGACCTTGGCTTGGTGGCATGCAACTTGTATTTGGTCATTTTTTAGGTGCTTGGCACCCATCATTAGGCAATTTGTAAGGTTCCGTGACACACCGGAAATCAAAAGGAAGCATCGTTGCACAATTAGTGAGGTTCTGTAACATTCCATAAGTCAAAAAAGGGGATGATTATTGTCGCAACCTACCCTTCGGCGGGAGGGCGACGCGAGACTCGCGGGATGCGTGTTCCACGAAAGGAATACACGCGGAGTCGCCACCAACGTTTATTTGAGGAAAACGTCGGGAAAACCGGAAAAGACACGATCTACGAACTTTTAAGTGAAAGGTTCGGGAGTTGTATTTACGCACGGGGAAGGTATTAGCACCCCACACGTCCGTCCCAAGGGACGGCAGCCTTTAATCGAATGTGCAAACATGACTTTGATTTTTTATGTTCCCTTTTTATGTCTTTATATCCTTTATACCCTTTTTATATTTTTCTCTTTTTGTGGTCGACAAGGGTATTTCCCTTTGCTCCTACGTATTCCTCAATTTGCGATGAGGAAATCAGACCTTCGTAGTTCTTTTTTATCAAGTGATTCTTTTTACTTAAAAGGTGATCATTTTAAGGCGTTGGACCTTGAAAATGATCCATTTTACTTAGTAAGAAATTGAAATGACAAACTTCAAAAACCTATTCTTATGGACGAGCTTGACTAGGCGAGTTGATTTTAGCCTTAGTTTCACTTTAGTTATTAGTCAATTCAATTAAGAATGAGAAATCCCAAAGAGAAAACGTCCGATTGATTTTCCGCTTTATTTTACTAAAAGACATTTTTTACTATTTACATTATCATTTTACCTCTTTTTTTTTTATTTCCAACGTGGTTACGGCACGACCGAACGGTCGGAATTCATTTTAACCGAAGTTAACGGATAATACAATTCAAACGATCGGTGGAAATTTATTTTATTTTTAGGTTAAGCAAGAAATGACTTAAATAAAATGACTTAAGCACGTCAAAAGGGGGTATAAAAAGTAAATGAAACGAGAATAAAAATACACGAAACACAATGTGGACCACCACGGGTACATAGAATGAATCGAAAAGCTTGGTTCGAGGTACTTACCCGTTGAAGATCGAAGAACGATGAAGAACGAATGAAGAACGTCGAAGAATGGTCGAAACCTTCGCGAAATTCCTTACGGAAACGTTTCGGAAGCGCCTCGGCTTAGATTTTCTTCACGGAAACAATTTTTCCAAGCAAATTCGAAAGAGAGAGAAGTGCCTAAGGGGCTGAACCCTTTTCCTTCTCACTTCCTCCCCTATTTATAGCAAAATAGGGGAGATGCTTGCCGCCCAGCTCGCCCAGGCGAGCAGGGTTGCTTCCTCCAGAAGCAACAGCCTTCTGGAGGAATATTCTGGAGGGCCCAAGTGGGCCTGGTTGCTATTTGCACCCCCATTTTTACAAAGTACACCCCCCTCTGCTTTTTTTGGTGATTCTTTTTTTGTAAAGTTACGGAAACTTACGAATTTCGTAACGATACTTGTTTTCTTTCCGTAATGTTACGGAACCTTGTGGATTACATAATCATCCCCTTTCTGACTTACGGAATGTTACGAAACCTCACTAATTGTGCAAGGATGCTTCCATTTGATTTCCGGTGTGTCACGGAACCTTACCGATTGTGCATCAATATTTTCTTTTGTTTTCCAGCATGTCCCGGAATTTCACAAATTGCCTAATGATGGGTGCCAAGCACCTTACAAAGACCAAACAAAAGTCGCATGTCATCAAGCAAAGGTCCCCGGACGAAATTATGGTATGACAGTTGCCCCTCTTTACTTGTCTTTTATTGGAGATAAAAGGAAAGTAAAGATAAGACACTAATTTCATTCCTCTCGGTTGACGAGAGTCGCGGGTGACCATAAAATTTCCGCATGCAAATGACTTGTTGTTCCCGGGGGAACAAAAGGTGCAGAAGACGATGTCAGTCTCTGCCTGCTATCAAGCGTTCTGTCTTATAGATAGCAAAAGAATGTTTATACGGATAACCACTCGGGTATTTCCGCCCGTCAGCGTGACTCAAAAGTCAGTATGACAGATCTTGTGAGTGCGGAAGATGATGTAAATCTCTGCGTGTCAATGGGCTTGTCGGTCGCGATTGACGAAGGGTGCAGAATGACCATAATTTGTCTCTGCGTGCCATCGGACACAACTGTGTCTGAATGGCAAAGGGGTGCGAAATGACCAAATTTTGTCTCCGCATGTCATCGGGCCCGCCGCCTCTGGATGACAAAAGGGTGCAGAATGACCATAATTTGTCTCTGCGTGCCATCGGACACGACTGTGTCTGAATGGCAAAGGGGTGCGGAATGACCAAATTTTGTCTCCGCATGTCATCGGGCCTGCCGCCTCTGGATGACAAAAGGGTGCAGAATGACCATAATTTGTCTCTGCGTGCCATCGGACACGACTGTGTCTGAATGGCAAAGGGGTGCGGAATGACCAAATTTTGTCTTCGCATGTCATCGGGCCTGCCGCCTCTGGATGACAAAAGGGTGCAGAATGACCATAATTTGTCTCTGCGTGCCATCGGACACGACTGTGTCTGATGGAAAAGGGGTGCGGAATGACCAAATTTTGTCTCCGCATGTCATCGGGCCCGCCGCCTCTGGATGACAAAAGGGTGCAGAATGACCATAATTTGTCTCTGCGTGCCATCGGACACGACTGTGTCTGAATGGCAAAGGGGTGCGGAATGACCAAATTTTGTCTCCGCATGTCATCGGGCCTGCTGCCTCTGGATGACAAAAGGGTGCAGAATGACCATAATTTGTCTCTGCGTGCCATCGGACACGACTGTGTCTGAATGGCAAAGGGGTGCGGAATGACCAAATTTTGTCTTCGCATGTCATCGGGCCCGCCGCCTCTGGATGACAAAAGGGTGCAGAATGACCATAATTTGTCTCTGCGTGCCATCGGACACGACTGTGTCTAAATGGAAAAGGGGTGCGGAATGACCAAATTTTGTCTCCGCATGTCATCGGGCCCGCCGCCTCTGGATGACAAAAGGGTGCAGAATGACCATAATTTGTCTCTGCGTGCCATCGGACACGACTGTGTCTGAATGGCAAAGGGGTGCGGAATGACCAAATTTTGTCTCCGCATGTCACATGACCTCAGGGTCAGTATGACAGAGCTTGTGGGGCGGCCGATAAAAGCAAGGCTCTTGCTCATACGTATCCTCCAATGAGGAACTCAGACCTACGTAGTTCTAGATAACTTGTGAGACTTGAAAAAGTCTCCACCGGAAGATGCTGACATCTCCGGAAAGGGCACAGATGACCACATTGGCCTTTGCTCATCAATCACACTTGGGGTCACTGAATGACGAGGTGCGGATAACCGTAAGGTGTCTCCGCGGGCTACCAGCTCTTGGGTCATGATAACAAAAAGCGGTGTGGTCGGCAAAAGCAAGGCTCCTGCTCCTACGTATCCTCCAATGAGGAACTCAGACCTACATAGTTCTGGATAACTTGTGAGACTTGAAAAAGTCTCGGTGTTTTCTCCACTAAAATGCAAACATGCTTTAGCAAAGAGACAAATAGTCCAACTGATTAGAGCAGCATATGCTTTTTTGAGTGAAAAACAATGCGTCTGCCGGGGAAGGAGAGTCTGCTGATGAAACCCCCCATAACCATAAATGAGATTTTGGATGTTAGCATTTCGTTTCTAAATGACCATTTAGAGGAAACACTGGGTTCGACAAAAATAGAAGAAATCCACTCAAAGTGTATCAATCTCGCACAGGTAAGTGTTTTATCCTAATTCCGAACCATAGATATGTCACGACTTGACTTTGCGAATTATTTCCTATCAAATCAAATATTACACGTGTGATCATGGATCAATAGGACTTCCCTTGGGAATGGGTTCTTTTGGTGGGTTTTTCGGCTTTTGATTATTTTGGCCTTTTTCCTTTTCTGTTTTGGTTTAGTGCGGGGCGAAAAAGTCGCTAGCACACAAGATTTTGGTTGGTAATCAAAGGGAGAAGACCACCTTAGGTCATGGTTTCCTTTCCTTCTTTTCGTTCATTTGGTGACAATTCTGTATTGTTCAGATATTGTTCGGTCCAAAGACCTTTCTGCACATTTCTTCTATTTTCTTTCGATCCTTGATCAGGAGCTTTCTTTCCTTCTTCTTCTTCCTTTTTTTTTGTTTTTTTTTTCTCCCATTCTTTGATTGGGAATTTCCTCTCTTTTCTTTTTGCTTTCTCCCACTCTTTGATTGGGAATTTTCCTTCTTTCTTTTTTTTGCTTCCGAGGGTAAGGATTGACATTCTCACCCTGGGTCAAGGTTTATGGTGAGTCAAGATTTTGGCTCAAGACTTGTAGAATGGCTAGACATGATACATGTCAGGGTTTGGTTTGGCTCAAGGATAAAAGGGATGCCCCACATTATTTCCATGACACAAATGCAAAAATGATGATTTGGAAATTTTATGCAAAACTGGTCATGCATGCACTTGTGCGGACGCTCAAGTGTCAAATTTTTATGGTCATGTGATGCTAGGGCTCAGGATTCATTTCCTCTATTTTAGTCAACCCAATGTTTCCAAAATATGTTCTTTTATCAATTTGTGCATTCTTCCGAGTCCATTTCGGGCGTCCGGGGAAATTTCACAGCGTTTACCCTTTGGGTGTACACACACATTTCTTCCAAAAATAGCTATGATCAGTGAATTTTTTTCAAAGAAAAGTTGGAAGTCATCTCTTTTCAAAAGCTTGTTGGTTTTTCAGCTAGACAACTTATTTTCCTTTTCCCCATTTTTTTCTTACGGAACCTTGCGGATTACATAATCATCCCGCTTTTGACTTACGGAATGTTACGGAACCTCACTAGTTGTGCAACGATGCCTCCATTTGATTTCCGGTGTGTCACGGAACTTTACGGATTGTGCATCAATATTTTCTTTTGTTTTCCGGCATGTCCCAGAATTTCACAAATTGCCTAATGATGGGTGACAAGCACCTTACAAGGACCAAACAAAGGTCGCATGTCATCAAGCAAAGGTCCCCGGACGAAATTAGGGTATGACAATTATGTAATCCGCAAGGTTCTGTAACATTACGAAAAGAAAACAGTATCGTTGCGAAATCCATAAGTTTCCGTAACTTTACGAAAAAAGAATCACCAGAAAAAGGGCAAGGGGGTGTATTTAGTAAAAATGGGGGTGCAAATAGCAACCAGGCCCACTTGGGCCCTCCAGAAGATTCCTCCAGAAGGCTGTTGCTTCTGGAGGAAGCAACCTTGCTCGCCTGGGCGAGCTGGGTGGCAAGCTTCTCCCCCAATTTTCTATAAATAGGGGGAGAAGTGAAGTAGAAAAGGGTTCAGCCCCTTAGGCACTTCTCTCTCTTCCGAATTTGCTTAGGAAAATTGTTTCCGTGAAGAAAATCCAAGCCGAGGCACTTCCGTAACGTTTCCGTAACATTTCCGTGAGTGATTTCGCGAAGGTTTTCGACCGTTCTTTGACGTTCTTCATTCGTTCTTCATCGTTCTTCAGTCTTCAACGGGTAAGTACCTCAAACCAAGCTTTTCAATTTATTCTATGTACCCGTGGTGGTCCACATTTGGTTTCATGTATTTTTATTCTCGTTTTCATTTACTTTTTATACCCCCTTTTGACGTGCTTAAGCCATTTATTTAAGTCATTTCTCGCTTAACCTAAAAATAAAATAAATTTCCACCGATCGTTTGAATTGTATCATCCGTTAACTTTGGTTGAAATGAATTCCGACCGATCGGTCGTGCCGCAACCACGTTGGAAATAAAAAAAAAAGAGGTAAATAATAATATAATAATAAAAAAATATACCTTTTAGTAAAATAAAGCAAAAAATCAATCGGACGTTTTCTCTTTGGGATTTCTCATTCTTAATTGAATTGACTAAATAACTAAAGTGAAACTAAGGCTAAAATCGACTCGCCTAGTCAAGCTCGTCCACAAAAATAGGATTTTGAAAGTTTATCATTTATGTTTCTTACTAAGTAAAATGGATCATTTTCAAGGTCCAACGCCTTAAAATGATCACCTTTTAAGTAAAAAAGAATCACTTGATTCACGCATAAGCAAGAACTACGTAGGTCTGATTTCCCCATCATAATTGAGGAATACGTAGGAGCAAAGGGGAACACCCTTGTCGACCACAAAAAAAAGAAAAAAATATAAAGGGTATAAAGACATAAGAGGGAACATAAAAAATCAAAGTCATGTTTGCACGTTCGATTAAAGGCTGTTGTCCTTCGAGACAAACGTGAGAGGTGCTAATACCTTCCTCAAGCATAAATACAACTCCCGAACTTAGAATTTTCTTTTTGACCGGTTTTCCTTCGGTTTTTCCGACGTTTTCCTCAAATAAACGTTGGTGGCGACTCCGCACGTATTCCTTTCGTGGAACACGCATCTCGCGAGTCACGCGTCGCCCGCCCGCAAAGGGCACGTTGCGACAGTTGGCGACTCCACTGGGGACATTTTTAGAGAGTTAGGCCATTTAATCTTGTGTAATGTTTTATCATGACATCCTCCTTTATTGGTTTCCCTTTAATTTTCTTACGTTCTTTGTATACAACTCTTTGATGCTTTTAGTGTATTTCAAAATGTATGCATGAGGTAAATATTTATTCATTTGATGCACACAAACACCAACACTATTTGCACACACTGTGAGTTGGAAGAGGACCCTATACCCGGGTTCATGGGAACATAAGGAGTGGAGGTGAATCTGTGATCATGCTAGGTCCCCGACTTACTTGATTACAGTGAACCCTCATCTAGAGTTTTTCTCTTTGAAAACATACTGTTGCTAGTAGTCCCTACTGCTGCTGTATGTTCTTCGAAGGGGATGATACCTCTAGAAACCATCAAGAGAGATATGACTACTTTGGGGGTTATCACTAAAAGCCTAGTTAGCTCTCTCCCTTATAGGTCCCTTAAATTGGGGCACGGAGCAAACACGCTGCGTGCCATTTTTTCACTGCCATGCATAAGTATCATATACCCTTTTGCTTATATTCAGTAAGTATTGTCATACTGTGTACATTCCCGTATTGCACCTTTTTGCATATGCATCGCACACAGGTTCTGTCTTGATCCCCTCTATAGACAAATCAACCGAGGGTCCGGGTCACTGTCTTAAATACATGCGTTGGGGCACTTTGCTACCCCTAGACGTTGTGTCTAAGAAGGGGACAGTTCCCCGGGCTCCTGCATTCCTAAAATACATCTGTGTCATATGCATTCCTTCATGCATTCATCCATTCCACCCATGAGATGTCGGAGTTTTGATTTGCACCAGCTTTTTGTCTCACTTTAGTAAGCATGGGGACAAATCAAACCAGCAAGAGGTTTTACCAAGTCAAGGTTAAAGGCCTAGATACCACCAGCATCAAGGAATTAGGGCGGTTGATGGAACCTCTCCAAATGCAAGCCTTCCGCAAGACTTACGGAAAGATCTTAGATTTGACCATAGCAGAGGTATCCATAGAGGCCATTGCGTCACTCACCCAATACTACGACCAGCCTTTGAGATGCTTCACGTTCGGGGACTTCCAATTGGTACCAACCATTGAAGAATTTGAGGAGATTCTAGGATGTCCTCTCGGGGGAAGAAAACCATATCTTTTCTCTGGGTGTCTCCCCTCTTTGAGCAGAATTGCAACTGTGGTCAAGGATTCAGCAAGAGGTTTGGACCGCGTAAAACAAACTCGAAACGGCATAGCGGGCCTACCACGGAAGTACCTAGAAGATAAGGCGAGGGATATGGCAAGTCAAGGAGATTGGGTCCCGTTTATGGATGTGTTAGCATTGCTAATTTTTTGGGTCGTCCTCTTTCCAAACGTAGATGGTTTGGTGGACCTAGCAGCAATCGACGCTTTCCTTGCATACCACCATAGCAAGGAAAGTCCGATGGTAGCTGTCTTGGCAGATTTATTTGACACATTTGACCGAAGGTGCGAGAAGAGTAGCACACGGATCATCTGTTGCTTGCCCGCTCTCTGTGTTTGGTTGGTTTCGCACCTGTTCCTGCAAGACACTAGGCATCCATGTCTGCTCCAAAGCCATCGCTCGTGTGCTGAAAAGAGAAGAATAGATTGGGACCAACTTTTGGCTAGTGTAGGAGGTAGAACAATCAATTGGTTCCCCCGATGGAAGGAAGGAAAGGAGGGAGTCCTTTTCTCATGTAAAGGGTACCCAAACATTCCGCTAATAGGAACGAGGGGTTGTATTAACTACAATCCTGCGCTCGCCATAAGACAACTAGGGTACCCCATGAGGGGAGCACCGATGGAAGAAAGCATGTCTCCTTTCCTTGTAAGGGATTTCGGCGCACAAAATTTCAAGGCTATACAAAGAATCCATAAAGCATGGGAAACCCCGTTAAGGAAAGATCAAGAACTTAGGGGCATTCGTAACGGCATCATTGGTGGTTATCATGAATGGCTGAAAGTTCATATACGAGGTTTAGATTGGCTCGCCAAGTTAAAAGTCGTCAGCGAAGACAGTTTCGAAGCACCGGAAGAAGACGAAGAAGTCCAAGCTCTCAAAAACGAGTTAGGAAAGGCGAAACTTGCCAAGGAGAAGTTCAAGTTAGCCGCTACACACATCTGGAAGGAATGTGCCGGATTACGGGAAAAGAATGCAACTACCGCAAAAGCCCTTGAACAAGAGACCAAGAGGGCTCGCAAGGAAGAGTATGGCCGTAACAAATTTCGCGGAGCTCTGTGGGGTAGCAACAGTGAACTCAAGCTGCGAAGGGAAGAGAGGGACCAGTCGCGAGCACATAGCATGGTCTTGAAAGAGGAGTTAGTTGCCTGTTCGAGGTCCAAAAGGAGCTTGTCTCAGCGTTTATGCGAGACGGAGACCAACATGCTGGCTATCATCGCCAAGTACCAAGAAGAGTTAAGTCTAGCCACGACGTACGAGCATAGGGTCGCGGACAAGTATGCCCAAGTATACGCGGAAAAAGAGGCTAGAGGAAGGGTGATCGACTCTTTACACCAAAAGGCAACCATGTGGATGGATCGGTTTGCTCTTACCTTGAACGGGAGTCAAGAACTTCCCCGATTGTTAGCCAAGGCCAAGGCAATGGCGGACACTTACTCCGCCCCCGAAGAAATTCATGGGCTTCTCGGCTATTGTCAGCATATGATAGACTTAATGGCCCATATAATTAGAAACCGCTAGGAAACTTGTATGGTCTCTCAGATCTTGACTAGATACGACTTTTTTTTGAAATAAAATGAGTTGGTCCCATGTTTCTACTCCAAAAAGCTTGTGCGAATCAAATCACTCCTGCATTTCATCTCTAGCATGCATTTTTTCTTTCTTTACCCACTCCTCACGTTTGGTTTTTTAGGGAAAAACACCATAACTAAACGCGCCACAAGGCATCCCTATCGCACCAGATCCAAATCTAGAACGATGGGTGATCAAGAGGAGACACAGGAACAGATGAAAGCCGACATGTCGGCTCTGAAAGAACAGATGGCTTCCATGATGGAGGCCATGTTAGGAATGAGGCAGCTCATTGAGAAAAACATGGCCACCGCTGCCGCTGTCAGTTCGGCTGCCGAAGCAGACCCAACTCTCTTGGCTACCGCACGCCATCCTCCCTCAAACATAGTAGGGCGGGGAAGGAACACGCTAGGGCATGACGGCAACCCTCATCTGGGATACAACCGAGCGGCTTACCCTTATGGATTGCCGCCCAACTACTCACCACCTGTCCTACAAGACGATGCGGGCCATATTGCTTCTCCCGTCCTTGAAAGAGAGCCTCCCCAACAACCCGACGAGGTCCACGAAGACCCTTAAGACTATGTTCACAGGGATGTCGAGTTCTATCCCCCGATCCCCGAAGGGCCAGCACCCAGCACGTTGCCTCAGCCCAACATCACAGCACAACCAATAGTTTTGTCCATGGAAGGACCGCCCCCGGCAACTGAGGAAAGGAGGAAGCTCGATCTCCTCAAGGAGAGACTGAGGGCCGTAGAAGGATTCGGTGACTATCCGTTCGCAGACATGACAGATCTCTGCTTAGTACCCGATGTTGTTATCCCCCGAAGTTCAAAGTACCGGACTTCGACAAATATAAAGGGACGACTTGTCCAAGAACCATCTCAAGATGTACTGCCGCAGATGGGCGCACACTCTAAGGATGAGAAGCTATTAATACACTTTTTTCAAGATAGCTTGGCCGGAGCTGCGGTAGTTTGGTACACTAATTTGGAAGCTTCCCGTATCCGTACTTGGAAGGATCTGATTACTGCCTTCCTAAGGCAATATCAGTATAATTCTGATATGGCTCCCGATCGCACTCAGCTGCAGAATATGTTCAAGAAAGAGGGCGAAACCTTTAAAGAATACGCACAACGGTGGAGAGACCTGGCAGCACAAGTGGCTCCTCCCATGGTCGAGAGAGAGATGATCACTATGATGGTAGACACGTTGCAGTGTTCTACTATGAGAAAGCTAGTAGGTTACATGTCGTCCAGCTTCGCGGACCTAGTGTTCACCGGGGAAAGAATCGAGGTAGGATTGA